>NC_142376.1:5825000-6035000 GCF_059441005.1 Hippichthys cyanospilos
TGTTAAAAAAGAACTTTGCCCTATCACGCGTACGCAGGCAGATAAACGCACGCGCATCCAAACAAACACGAACGTGGGCAGCTAAACGATGCTAACCTCTTAATGACGCTAATGTCATTATTGCCATGGAAGATTAATGACGGTTATTTATAGGCAATTAATCCATATTGAGTGGGACTGAAAAGTCTTGTGTTAATCGCACAACGCTGCCCCCGGAGGCAAAAAAAAAAAAGAAATAAAAGTGCATCTTCTCACTAATTTCTCCACCTCTTCGTCACATGATGTCTCTTCTGCAAAATTTCTACTTCCTACTGTGACACTAACCCTTTCGTACATTAGATTCAGTAGAATACGTTTTCATCAGATTTAAATCCAAACCTGCCTGCCTGGTTAGCTAAAAGATGCTACCTCAGTCGTGAACAATATTCCAATTCATTTGCTCTTAGTTTGAAAAGTGTCCTTACAATTAAAATGCATTAAACACGCTGCCGAAACCCTGTTCAAATGTCACATACCCCCTGAAATGGAAATCATTGATTTTCCCGTTTACATTAGAGCGTTCCGAAAGAATCGTTTCATGTTTGAATTGGCAAAATGTATTAAAATTAATATCGAGCACTTTAAATTGCTTAGGTCTTTCATTTTTATTCGAACCAAAATACAACCCTACCCTCTCCATCTCACCTCCCTTCCCCTTCCCATGTTCCCCCTCTCAGTCCCCACTGTCCCCCATCAAAATACCCCCCCAAATGGCTCCCCCGGTTTCCCCCTAAGAGTCCTACTCTGAATTAACAAAACAAAGTCATACTTTTTTTCCAAGTAAGTCACTACAAAACAATTTAGCAATACTTTACTAAATGTTCCAATTAATTTGCTCTTAGTTCGAAAACAAAGACATACTGTTCCTTTCAGGGCATTAAAAGCATTCAATTAAATTTCCTCATACCTACAGAAACCCTGTTAAAATGTCACATACCCCCTGAAATGGAAATCATTGTTTTTCCCCTTTACATTAGAGCGTTCTGAAAGAACCGTTTCATGTTTGAATTGGAAAAATGTATTAAAATTAATATCAAGCACTTTAAATTGCTTAGGTCTTTCATTATTATTCGAACCAAAATACAACTCTACCCTCTCCATCTCACCTCCCTTCCCCTTCCCATGTGCCCCCTCTCAGTCCCCACTGTCCCCCATCAAAATACCCCCCCAAATGGCTCCCCCGGTTTCCCCTTAAGAGTCCTACTCTGAATTAACAAAATAAAGTCATACTTTTTTCCAAGTAAGTCACTACAAAACAATTTAGCAATACTTTACTAAATGTTCCAATTAATTTGCTCTTAGTTCAAAAACAAAGACATACTGTTCCTTTCAGGGCATTAAAAGCATTCAATTAAATTTCCTCATACCTGCAGGAACCCTGGTAAAAACTCACGTGGCCCCTGAGGTGCTTCACATACCCCCAGGGGTACTCATACCCCAATTTAAGAACCACTACCCTATACTGCACTGTGCTATTCAGACAAAAACGGATTTTTTTCTCTTATTGTAACACTTTCAGCATCGATGGATGCTGGGGGCAAGGTTTTAGTGATCTGGCAGCACTTTGTGGTAATCCTCCTGGACATTAGAGCTGCCTCTTAACAATCAACTTAGTGTGTGTGGTGTTGTTGTGTAGCTTCCGGGGTCGTGACGGGTGGCTGGACGCTGTAAAGCGTTCCAAAATCCGACAAACGGGAGTGGGAGAGACAATCAGTGGCGGAGAGGGACAGGGATTTCCCATCTCTGAGGATCTGACCCGAGCTTCTAATAACAGGCTTAGAGTCCCCACCGCACCTGCCCCCATCTTCACAAAACACACACACACAAACACAAATTCATATTGGTGTAAAGACCTTGTTTTTTCTTGTGACTGTCAAGACCGCCTTATCGTTCTAAATTTCGACTGCCCGTGAATACACCGCTGTGTGATTTGATAATCTCAACGCAACCGAACAAAATACCAATCCTTTTTTTTTTTTTGTTATTATCGAAACAATAACAGCACTTGTTCTATCACTTTTGGAATTTCAACATCTGCACAGACGCACCCTCGAGTTGTTATGAGGACGATCAAATTAAATGGAAAATTTTCTAAACTTCTTTTGGGAACACCCACGCAAATTTGATCCTGATCTCCTGTTCTGAAACACTAACACAGACTTAAAACCATCATTTTAAAAGCTATCAGAGGCTTGAAGCCCTCACTTGAAAGCATAACCTAGCTTTAAGATCCAGATTTGACCATACGGTGTGCCTCAAGGCTCACAGCTCAGCTCCTTATCTTTTCATTCCTGTTCTAGAGTTTTATAAGTATTCTTTTTTACACTTCAAGATACATTCCCAAATTTCTTGTTGATTATTTGTCCCATGTGCCCCCGCTAGTCCAAACATGGCCTAACTCAGGGGTGGGTAAACGTTTTGACTTGAGTTCCGTAAAGAGTTCTGAAATTTGACAAAAGGACCGGACCAGAAGTAGATGAAAAAATAATGCAGATTTTTTAATAGAAATTTAACAAAAGCATAACAAGTGTTGTTCAAGTCCCTTGTAAAGCTTTTTTAATGCTGACAGTTACTATTTTAAAGCACTGATAGTTACGCTATCTTTCAGGATATTAACATTATCATTTTACCCATAACTGATAGTTTCTTCAAACGGTGGGCCGGATAAAAAAAAAAAACGGGCCAAAGTTTGCCCATGCCTGGTGTAAATAATGCTGTGTTTGTGTAATATGAATGAGGCAGAAAAATCAAATAGTTTTTATTAATCTCCGTAGGTGCCCAGTTTTCCACGTGCCGTCAAGTGAAAATGACATCACAGTAGTTGATTAGAAACCTTATCCAAGGCTTGAAGCCCTATCTTGAAAGCATAAACTACACTTTAAACCATAATTCGACATGTTAACAACTCTTTGAACTTAAAAAAAAAACCTATATGCAGATTTGAAACTCTGGTGTGCCTCCAGGCTCACTGCTAAGCACACTATCTTTTCATTTATGTCTAGATTTTGGAAGACTTTTCAAACACAATGAAATGTAAAAATAAAATATTGATGATAATTACTCTAAACAGGGTGTTACTAATAACTAATACTGTGTGAGGAAGAACTAGCTGTTATCCATCTCAGTGGGCGGGCATTTTCCCCCTTGATGTCCACTGAAAATGACATCACATCCGCTTAGTGCTCAGGTAATGACCAATCACAGCTCAGCATGCAAATGTCATATGACCAAACTCAGAAAACACTTGAGCTGTGATTAGTTGTTACCTGAGCCTTGAGGAACTAAGATGCCATTTTCAGTCGACAGATACTGACAAAATGGATGCCGGCGGCATATATATTATTGTAAAAAAAAGGTTTTGGTGTTGACTTCCCCTTTAATGCACTGTTATTTATATTTTATATATATATATATATATATATATATATATATATATATATATATATATATATATATATATATATATATATATATATATATATATATATATATATATATATATATATGCCTATTGTCAAGGCTGCACTCATGCAAAGCTTGTCTACAGCATTAACATGAGGACACAGAGAGGATTTGGTAGACATTGATGGAAAGAAAGAGGATTTGGGACTTGTTAAAATGTCAAAAAGAGGCTTGAAAGCACTTTGGAAAAAAAAAATATTGTTCTAATAAGATAAGAGCCTCCTTGACCCACATCAGCTCACATAAGCTACACGCTGTTAACTTCTTGCCCCACAGCATTTTGTCAGTGCTCCACAGAAGATGTGAGCAGGATTTAATTGATTTTCGAAAGCTACAGCTAAACATTTTGAAACCCTGATTTGAAACAATAAAAAAGGCTTGAAACTTGGAACCTTAACCTTTGGAAATTCTGACATCAAACCTTACTCAAACGCTTCAATCCTAATTCCCTTGGAGTCTTACTTAGAAACAACACTTAAAACCTTAACCTAAATTTGAAAGAACAACTCTGGCTCAAAAACACAACATTACAACCCTCAACAATTTTTTGCTTCTTCAACCCAGTTGTGGAATCCCAAATTAAAATCATTTCAAATTCCTACGCTTTGTTTGAGACCTTAAGCAGGTCTTGAAACAACGTAGCTAAAATTTCCTTCCCGTCAAGGAAATCCTAGTGTGTGTGTGTGTGTGTGTGTGTGTGTTGCTACTGTTTGAATGGCAGGAAGCTTTGTGTGACTCAGGTCAGTAGCACAGCTGCAAAACGTTTTACCGCCAGGCAGACCTTTTTTTTTTTTTTTTTTCAAAGTTCGGCCATCACGATGCGGCTCTCGTTTTTGTTTTTTTTTTAATTTTGTCCTCGAGGTCGGCAGAGTTGAATTGGTGATACATGAGAGCAGACACGGCAGGTGACTCATTACAATGGATTATAGGTGAGAAGCCGTCCTGTCCTGTCATGTCCTGTCCTGTCGCAAATAGGCCGACGCTGAAAATGCCCCTGACATGCAGCGCACAACTGGTTGCTAAAACCCAATCTAGTCTTGAAACCTAGAAACACATCAATCCAAGCTTTGAACCCCCATTTAAAACCCTACTCCCAGTTCAACACCTTAATTTGAACCACCTTGTCTGGAAGCCTTGAAAAAAAAAATCTGGATCATTGTTTCAAATCCTGACCCTAATTTGAAACCTTAAACATTCAAACCCTAACCCTCGGTGTGAAATCCTACTGGAAAACCATCATTGATGCTTGAAACCCTAACCAAGGTATTAAACCCCAATATGTTAGTCAGACTTGAAACCCTACTTTGAAATCCTAACACGTAAAAGCGTACCTTATCCCAATTGAAATCATAATATCAAACCCTAACCATGTCTTTAAAACCTAATTTAAGACCAGATTCGAAACCATAACCCTGGCTTTAAATCCTAACCTTTTTTCATACCCCAAAACGGTCGATAAAACCCTAATTTAAAATCTGGACTCTTACGAGAAAAAAACAACAACAACAAAGTTCTCAACTCTAATTTACCTTAACAATAATTTGAAAGGCTAATCTATAATTGAAACCCTAATGCCAGTTTAAAACCGACTTGTTTACCTTTATTTTAGTTTGAAACCCTTTCCTGATCTTAAAACCCTAATACAAGGGGGTAAAAGCTTTGTTTTGTCTTGTATTTCATCCTTTTTTTTTTTAAGTTTAGGGCAATTCGATGCACCAGTTTATTTTTTTCAGTTTTAGACTAAGCTGTAACCAATATAAACTCGGTGAAAAATAATTTAACAGTTGTTGAAAGTTTATATTATGTTGCTTTTTCCTTTTCAGCTTTAGGTATACTTATACAATTTTTTATCAAAAATAATCGTGAGTGTGGTGGTGGGCGTGAAATGTTTTCTTTTTCCTAGTGGGGCTTGGCAAAATATAATTGAGAAGCACTGCCCTAATATTAAAAATAAAGGCCTTGTTTAACGCCCTAATTTAAAAATTTGAACTGTCTTGAAACCTTCATGCAAACCCTAACCCTTGACACCACAATCTCACAATTTAAACCCTCATTTGAAACACTAAACCAACTAGAAAATTTCTGAAAAACTGAGCATGGCTGAGTATTGATCCTAATATCGGTTCCAGGGTATCGATACTTGCGATGACAGTCGCTACTTGTATTTTGGAGGAGATTTTGTCTATCAAATTTACTTGTTGTTTCAGTCCTTGGAACGGTTTCAACAACTTCTCAAGAGTTGAGTACTAGTATTGGTATTGGTCCGAAATAAGTGGTATTCAACATCAAATTTTAAATCCCCAAAGAAGAATAGAAACCCTAATTTCAAACCCAAACCTAAGATTGAAAATCTAATTTCAAACCCTAAGACTGGCTTCAAGTTCAAATCGAAAATCCTAACTGTAGTTCTAAACCCTGAACATGCCTAACTTTACACTCTTAACCCTTGTTTGAAACCCTAATTTAAGACCCTAACTTGAAGAGTGACTTAAAAACTTGAACATGTTGTGCTTTTGTGTTTTTTTTGTTTTTTTTTTAATTTGCATTTTGGTGGTTCCAAACAAAGCCAGCTGGCACTTGTATCAAGTATTTGAGCTTTTAAGCGCGCACACAAACAAAACGCTGACACTCCCCGGCTGGAGGACACTTGCAGGAAGTCAGAGCTTGTTGCCATGGAGACGAGAGGAAGCTCTGGCGGGACCTGATTTGGGATTGGCCAGATAAGGCCAAGCGAAGGCTCCCACGTTGTTTGTTTGTACTTCACATTATCTTTGAGAGCACATTCAGCGATTGAAAAACCTCGCTAGTGTCTCGGAATAGGGAAAAGCTACCAAAAAGAAAAAAAAATGATGTTAGTAGTTATGTTACAACAAACAAAAGTAAAAATACTTTTAATATAGTACTTTTCAGGTTTTTGGACTTAGTTGAGTGTTACTTTTTTCAGACTTTTTACAAATTTGTGAAAATTGTTTGGTGTTGTCAACTGGAAAAATGGGCCTAATCTGAATTTAACCCTTTCATTCCCGTTGGGACAATGCGTCCCACATTTTTTCAAAAAAATTGCAGTGGGTACAGGAATCGTAGCAATAACATAAAATGGCATCTTAGCGGTTCATTACACACAGATCTACAGATTCTAGTGGCCTTTAGCAACTTTTCCAAACACAACTAGCCAGTGCTGGGCCCATTGTCAGGTTGTGTTTACAATCACTCATGAATTAACGATCTAGTACTGCGAGACTGGAAGAAAATCTGAGAAGGTCCAGATTCCTGTCTGCTCTCCTCTCGAGAAATAAAAATCTAATTGTCTTCCTTCCTGTTTGTTGTTTATTGAATGTAGTAGGTTGCTTGGACCTAACAATTATAATAATAATAATAATTATTATTACTATTACTATGAAAAACAGATGGAACAAAAAAGAATCCCAGGGCCTGTAATTTAATCTATGGAAGTGTGAATTTCTTAACTAATTTTTTCAAGTACACTAGTATCACTAGTACTACTACTAATAAACAAAATGTGCCAGATGTTTTATTGAAAAAAAAAAGAATTGGGAGTGAAAGGGTAAAAAAAAAAAATCCAAACACAATTGAGATGTATTTTTCAATTGTTATCATTAGTTGATTTCACTTTATTTTTAACCGTGTTCACAAGGTTAGCTTTTTCATGGGAAAACCATAAACATGAGCCGATGCTAGCTAACTTGCTAGCTCATTAGCTATCATCTGTATATCTTGTTAAGTACAGATTATGAGCACTTTTTCCCCCCACAAAGTGGTTCTAAATGATTCCCAGCGCATTCAGGATGGGAGCATATCCTTATATGGGAACGGAGTCCCGTTTCCTCGACTTGATGTTGATGGTGTGACTCTTCAAGACGTTTGAGGCGGTCTGCGTCAACTTCCTTTAGTGCACACCAATGAGGTGAGCTCACTTGTTCAAAGAAAACTTCCACTGAGATGTGACGCGAGGCCATCTTGGAGATGACAAAGACTTTTCAATGTATTTTGTTAAAGGATTTTTGTTTTCGTTCTCTATCATCAGAGTGTGCTATTGTTTCATCAGATGGCATGACTTCAACGTTGCTGGATTTATTTTTTGTGTTTAAGAAAATGGATAGGCGGATTGCTGTTGGAATGATTGGAGTTTATTAAAAGCATGTTTTGTAAAAGTTTACTATTATTCTATTTAATCAGTTGGGCAGATTTGAACTATTGTTTTTGTTGGAATCCCAGGATTAACTTTGTATTCTTTTCTTATTCATATGCCCCAAAACATCAAACCAAGAATATGAAAGCAAATTGACTAAAACAAACTCAACGGCTTAAAAAATGAACATTAAACCTTTGGGAAAAAAATAAAAAAATAAAAAAATAAAAAAATATATATATACAGTATATATATAATGACTTACTAATTCTTGAAAAAAACTATAAGCAATGGTATTTTTGCAAAATATTATTTTGTATGACACTTTTTAAATAACATTTAACCAGAGATGGATATTTAGATCTATTACATTACATTCATTTTTTTTCCCAGCCATCCATCCATTCATTTTTCTTTCCATCCATTCAGTCTGCTGTTTATCCATCTATCACACTAATCTACTCATCCATCCATCCATCCATCCATCCATCCATCCATCCCTCCATCCATCCATCCATCCATCCATCCCACTAATCTATTCATTCAGCCATTCATCCAATCTTACCACCAATTTACACATCCATCCATCCATCCATCCATCCATCCATGCATCCATCATCCATCCATCCATCCATCCAATCTATTCATTCAGCCATTCATTCAATCTTACCGCCAATTTAGACACCCATCCATCCATCCATCCAATCTACTCATTCAGCCATTCATCCAATCTTACCAGCAATTTACACATCCATCCATCCATCCATCCATCCATCCATCCATCCATCCATCCAATCTACTCATTCAGCCATTCATCCAATCTTACCAGCAATTTACACATCCATCCATCCATCCATCCATCCATCCATCCATCCATCCATCCATCCATCCATTTCTTGAACCTCTTCTAATTTTGCAAACATTAGGCCTTTTTCAAATTTTCCTTCTTAGAGTAAATTCAAACCAAACAAAACTTCAATCTAAAACAAACTTACCATTTTTGAAATTGCAGAAAAAATAGATGGAATATTAACGTGTATTGTGTACACAAACACCCAAACTCCATCTGAAAGATACAAATCAATGTTTACAAACCAAAAGTTCACGTAAAAACATTATTAGCCCTCTTGCAAACCTTGCATACGAACACCATATTGACTTTTCCCCAACTACCCGAGGAAGTAGTGTTTCTAAACCCTCCCCCGTTCGCTATCTCGCCGCTGCATGTTAGCAAGCGCTAAACAGCGAGTGTTTGCACACGTCTGCATGTTTAGCGGCGAGAGCAGAGATTGTGCTTTCATGATGAAACTCTGCCGCAATTTGACGTCGGAGTGGAACTGGAAGGAAAGCGGGGGGGGGTGATAGGTGTGAAAGCGGGGGGATGCAAGGGAAAGCGATAAAGCCAAAATGGCGGAAAACAAAACAAGTTGGGACGAGGGGAGCGAGAGAGGACATGAAAGCCATGTTTCTGTGTGTGTGTGTGTTTTTTTTTCTCACTGATTGCGTACGTGTGCGTAATTACACTCCACGGCGTGTGCAGCTGCCGTTGCTGGCAACCTTGCAGCCCGCAAACCCTTCGAGGAGGCCGCTTGAATCACCTTCAGGCCATTAAAACAAGAGATGGGGGGGGGGGGGGCAAGTTTGGCAAGAGGTATGGAGAGGTTGCATCATCAGTGAGGGTGGGGGTGTGGGGGGGGGGGGGGGTGCCCTCAACTGATAAACATAAAAAGTGTTTAACCTTGATGCTCGTGTGGCGCAGCTGCACGGACAAGCTTCAAAGAAAACCTCCAGTGAGCTGACCTTGACTTTTTTTTTTTTTTTTTTTTTGGTGAAGAGGGGTAAGGGAAGATGTTTTAAACATTTCTACATGCATGTATTCATGTATGTATGTCTGCAAGACTGGACACATTTCAATTTAGGCTACTCGGGGACCGGCTTAGCGTAGTGGAGAAGTGGATGGCATTGCTTTTATGATAGTAAAAAGATTCTGGATTGAATTCAACATGTTTGTCCAATAAAGTGTCTTTAAAGGAAAGTCAAGACAAAATTTGAAACTACGTATGTTCAATATGACTTTTTTCAGACCGATATTTGCGCAGGTATTAACCCTTGTGGCAATATGTTACCAAATATGATTTTTTTTTATGATATCATAAAAGAATCCATTTGGAAAAGAACACTAGGGAGCTGAAATTTCTCGCAGATGATTAAAACTTAACGTAAAATTTCAAAAATTTCAAAAATTTCAAAATACAATGATTTTGACACTTTTATGTGATTGCAGCTGGACGTGTGAGATTTTGTGTACAAAAATAATCATTGTCCAAATTTTGGACCATACAAAACCATTATAATTACAATTTTTGAGATGCATTTTAAAGGGATTTATGACGTTGATTTTAGTGCAGTTTTTGCAACATTCCGTTGAGCGGAGGTCAAACTGTCAGCAAACAGAAAATTCTTTGTTGACGTGTTTCACCTCAAGACAGTAGGTGGCGATAGAGACCACTTAATGGCAATGTCGTCATCATGTAAGACTACAAAGACAGACCATACCATTTTTCAATTTTTTGTGGGTGTTAATACATTTAACTTTTGTGTGGATAGAACGGATGCCACCGAACAATTTGAGAGAAAACATGTTCGTAAAAAACTTTCGTCATTACGCCTTTAAAAGCATTTACAAAATTAGGAGAAAAATGCAATGTGTACTGTTTGCAAAGTGTAAACACAAGGATTTTAAACGTTTAAGGCTCCATAGGTGTCGAACTCCAGTCCTCGAGGGCCGGCATCCTGCATGTTTTCCAGTTTTCTTTCCCCAACACACCTGATTCAAATGATTAGCTCATTAGCAAGCTCTGCAGGAGCTTCAAAATGATGCCAATCATTTGAATCAGGTGTTTTTGAGGGAAAAGGTTTGAAAACATGTAGGAAATCGGCCCTCGAGGACTGGAGTTCGACACCTCCATAGGTGTCGAACTCCAGTCCTTGAGGGTCGGCATCCTGCATGTTTTCCAGTTTTCTTTCCCCAACACACCTGATTCAAATGATTAGCTCATTAGCAAGCTCTGCAAGAGCTTTAAAAAGATCCCAATCATTTGAATCAGGTGTTTTTGAGAGAAAAGATTTGAAAACATGTAGGATACCGGCCCTCGAGGACTGGAGTTTGACACCTGTGGGTCACTAAGCAATGTGGTTAAACCAAGTACCGATACCATGAATGTTTTTGATAGACACAAAGCTGTAACATTTGTGCGTCCATTCGTATCATAGTCAACAAGGGCTTCCATTCATAGTTGTTGGCCTATTCATGACGCAATGACGAACAGACTGGCATCATAAGACGGTCCGCTGGCTTACGTGAAGGTTTGGCGTCTGCGAGGACCGCCGCCATAAGAATAAGTCGAAAGAAGAGTCAAGCCAAGTTCCCCCGAAGACGCCCTGGGTGCAGGAGACAGAGGACGGGAAAACAAAGTGTGCGGCGCATGTTTATTTGGCGCGCGCCGCCTCGGGCTGGCTCTGTGTTTGCAGCGTGCCTTCATTTCAATTCAGTCATTTGAGAAGATAAAGCCGCCGTTTCGTTTTTTCCTTCTAAACGGGGGAGCTTGTCTTTTCTCACCTTGTTTGCCGAGCCGGGCGACCAATCAGAGGCGAACGCTTTCACGCCTTTGGCATTTTAATACTCCTTTTGCAACATCGTGAGCTGCTTTTTTATTGCCTCATTTTAGGCGGCCCGGCTTGTGTCGAACAAAGAGCCGCGCGGATTTTCTGACCGCCGTCAATTAAACTGGAATTATGGCGAACCTTGACAATAACGAGGTTCATCGTTTCCACCCCTACTATATATCATAGATTTTTATGGGTTACAGTATACAGGAAAATCTGAATTTAGAGGTGCACGTTGCTACTTGCTGTTTGGCAGAAGCAGATGTTTGAGAACTTACGATTACCGTATTTTCCGCACTATAAGGCGCACCTAAAAGCTTGGTTGTTTTTTAAAAAAGCTGATGGTGCGCCTTATAATCAGGTGCGCCTTATATATGGATCAATATTGAGATTGGGATTCGTAGATGGGGAATGAACTGATTAAGTAAGCTTTACCTGTTTCTTGGTCATATTGACATTGAGTTATTATGCTATTGAGAGTTTAGAGTTATTATTTGAGTTATCATTGTTATTAATTTGAGTATTACTACATTGTGATTGAAAAAGTTTTAAAATATTTCATTAATTGAGGGTGCGCCTTATAATCCGGTGCGCCTTATAGTGTGGAAAATATGGTACCACAATACTAAATTCTCATTAATGGAGTTAAACGGAGCAAGCGGACTTAGGTAACATTTTTTTGAGCATTTCTGTATTTAAATACAGCATACAATGTTTAATTCTCTTCTGTTGTAATATCGGTGGGCATGTTGCTAGCTTAACGGAATAGTTGCTAATTTTGTGCTGTATTTTGTCCTATACGTTGAACTTTACATCAAAGACATTTCACATCAAAGGAAAAACATTCAAAAAGGAGACAAAGAAGCTGAAATTTTACCCAGATGGGAAACTTTACGTTTCAAAATGGCACGATCACTTAATTATCACACTACGAGGAGTGTGCCATCCCTTAGCTAAAATACTAGAAAATGGTGGAAGAAAATGACCCAAAATGGTCAAAATACTGCATAAGGATTTAAAAAATAAATAAAAACAAACAAAACACACAGGGGAACAAATCTATAAACAAGAATGCATCTGTAATTCTAATAGAATGTTTTAAATTCAGTGACAAGAAAATGACCAGTACATTTATTTTCAAATTCAAAGCAAATTAATTTGAACATGGATAAAATTATTGCTAAATTGTGCTACAGTGGCTTTTGCAAAACTTTGGAAGCCTTTGTTTTTATTCGGTTTTACACTTATTGTTTGTGAAGCAATTTTCCAGCAGTTGGGCTAGGGTTGCAAAATTAATTTTCAACCAATATGCTGATTATACACAAGCCAAGCAGAAGTCTTGTACTGAAAAACTACATTCAAATTTTAGCTTGGCTGTCATTTTTGACCCACAACATAATTCGTGTCAAGTTACACATGTTTTGTTTTTCTAAAGTACAATATTACATCGTTATTTTCCCATCATTTTCCAATTGTTTTCCCTTCATATTTGACCCAAAACAAGCTCATACGTTTTTTTTTGAGAGAATCATTCCGGGGTTATTCCTAGTCCAGTTCAAAATTGACTGCGCACATGAAAAAACCAACAGCCTGTAAAGGGGGCCAAAAAGGGTTGAACAAAATGTGTTTGTCTGCGACGGGCGCTAAATAATGCAACGCCTCTCCTCCCTGACAACATCCTTGACGAGCAACGCCGCCTTTGAAAATATTTGCGCTTGAAACGCTTGCGTCGCTCCTCGCTCTCGTCAGCAAGTGGCTGACGTGTCGAAAGCGCACATATACACGCGCGGAAAAACACACACACACACACACATTAGGTCAGGCGATCACTTGTTTATCATTTATTACTCTGTCAGCTCCTCTCATATCTTTCGTGACATTTACAGTGAGAGAGGTTGCTCTCATGCGACTAATTAAGCTAATAAAATCTACAAAAAATCGACAAAATTAGGGACGGGAGGGTATTGGTATTGGGCCGATTCTTGACCTTTTTGTTACCCCTAGTGCAGTATTTGACCATTTTCGGGTCATGATCTTCCACATCGTTCTCGTGGTATTTTAGACAAGGGATGGCACACCCCTGGTGGTGTGATATCTAAGGGGTCGTGACATTTTGAAATTGGACATGTCACCATCTAGGGTGAAATTTCAGCTCCCTAGTGTCTTAATTCAATGCTTTTCCTTTGGTGTGAAATGGCCATGATGTAAAGATCAATGAATCAGACAAAATACCGCACAAGGATTAAGGTATCGCTACCTGCAATAGCAAACGATACCAGGAGTACTTTTAATAATGTGAGCTAAAAATCACAAATTAGAAGAAGAGAGAATTGCCATTACTTTCATGAACTTTGAAAATGCTATATTGGAATAAATAGTCCTTTAAACTAGTTATTTTCGGGGGGAAAATTGTGTATCAAAAGTATTGGTATCGGTACTTGGTATCGGTGACTATTCACGAGTTGAAAAAACTATCATACGTATTTTACGTACATGTGTTAAAATTGAGTGCTGTGTGTGTTTATAAAACTTTGGAACTGCTTTTTAAATGCTATCTTTAGGCAGATTTTAGATAGCGTTTGTCGTCTGTTTTCTTTCTGTTTTTGTTTGCCAGAATAATTCTGTTACTTTTGACGACACACAAAACTCAATACGAAGGCATACAACCTTTTTCAAAGGAGCCACCATAACACAATGTAGCAATAAGTTGTTTCATCTTCCAACTAATTTGCTCTTAATTTGAAAAGAAAGCTGCACTTTTCCTGTCCCGTCAATCAAAAGCATTAAATGAGGCTTGCTGATGCCTAAAGATATCCTGTTAATATCATCTGTACCCCATGAGGTGCTTTCAGGTACCCCAAACTTATTCGTAACCCAAATTTGAGAACTGCTGGGTTGGAATATTAAATACATTTTTTTTTTTTTAACAAGGGAGAGTAACAATTGAAACCATATGATCTTTGTGGTACTTTGCTCTTAGTCCTTTCAAAACAAAACCGCATGTTCTTGGCCATTTTCAGTCACATCTGCTATAGAAAAAAAAAATCGATCTTCGAATCACATTGTTATCAAAAATACACTCATTTTTTTCTCTTTTCCTCCAGCTGCAGCCACTGAAAAAGGAAGAGGAAATTCCTGCCTGGTCAAAAAGTCTGGGGGTCTTAAACCACCAACCCCAAGTATCACTGACATCTTTTCCTCACAGTTTGTATGTTTGAACAAGAGCAAAGATCACAGACGGCAATCAGCGGCTCTCCCGGGAAAACAAACTATTGTTTTAAGACTTGATTTGGGGAATGCAAAAGCTCCCAATGCGTGCGCTGGTTGTGTGTGTGCGTGCAATGTTGTTTGTGTGTGTGTGTGTGTGTGTGTGGTGTGGGGGTTGCAAGTGGGTTGTTTTTGGCAGCCTTGTTGATTGGAGGCAGCTTTTCCACTCCTTCACGCAGCATGCTTGTCCTGATTGGCATTGTTTATGTTTGGGAATCCACTGATTCTATCAACGTGTTTGAATCAGATGATGAAAAAAAATCTGTTTTGTTTTCGGGCCAAAAATTCTGGATTGGATGGGCAGAGATGCTCGGTTTTCCCATTTTGGCACACTTTTTCGGGTATTTCTTAGTGCTTGTTCTCTCACACAGAAGAACTCGTTTTCCAAAAAAGAAGCAAATATAAGAATAAAGTGAACTCATTCATTACCATTGACGGCTGTAGACGTCAAAGATCCATTTTCAGGATTCATTGACAGTAATATAATCTAACTCTGGCTGTAAATGACTTAAAGACATTAAACACAACACACTAGGCCTGCATGATTATGGCCAAAATAATAATCACGATTATTTTGATCAATATTAAAAATTGCGATTTTTAATCACGATTATTCATCTATTTATTGGCCCCATTTTAAACAATCAGTATTTAAAAAAGGCTTCAAGGTTTGATACAGATAATAATAATAAACTAAATAAATAAAGTAAATAATAATTAAAACAAATTCACCTCCCAAGACATAGCAAAAAATTAGCACACAGGGCAACACAGCTAATTTACTTGAGTGCAAAGCAATGAAAAAAAATGAAGTCTTCTTAAAACCAAGAACATTATTTACAAATTTTAGTCAATTAGCAGTCAAAATGTCATTTTCGGTCGTTTCAAAATGAATTTATTCCAATTCCAATCGGATTTTTCAAAATGGGTCTCAAATGACAGTGAGCACTGTATTTATTAGGAATCAGGTGAGAGACCATTTCACACTGGTAAATAATGTTTTGGGGTGAGAAAAGCTGAGGCTTTTGTCATGCAAACATATGGGAAACTTTGCCCCCTGGTGGTAGGATGACAAAGTGCTTGATTTGACTTGTAATCCAAAAAAGTGCTTGACTTTTTAAATGTTAATATCGCCGAGGATGAGCTCAATTAATCGCGGCAGCTAATATCGTTATCGCGAATAAAATTCAATTAATTGTGCGGGCCTACCAGACACTGATGCTATTCATTAGCCGACTATGACATGTTGAATTGCATATTAGCAATAAACTTGCTGATATTCCAAAGGCAAAGCTCCTTTCCTACAATTTGCCTTGATTGAACAAAAACTAAAAATCCATTTGAATCCAAACAGCCTCAGTATTTGTAACACTTCCAGAAAATGATGAGATTTTAAAATATATTTGTTATTGTGTCCATTCAGGAGAAGTTATGGGATTTCAGCATGAAAGAAAGACATTTATGGTATTTCTGCTGTCAAAACGAGTCAAATTTGACGTGAACTTTACCAACCCTGAAAATGCACACCATCACCTTCAGATTGCGCCCAGTGAGGCGAACGAGTGATGAAAGACGAGCGCAACGCCAGGTCGATAAGTGGAAAACGAGACAGATATTTGTAGCCTCTTAAGCATCAGATTTTTTTTTCTTAAACATTGTGTGGGCGTCGAAAACTCTGTGAGCATCTAGAACAACCCCTGCTTCTCACGGAAACAACTTCTAACAGCGTTGCGTACGTATATTAACCTCCATTTAGAGATGAATAGAAATAAATACACGAGGATTGTGCAGCTTTTAAAAGACATAAAGTGAATTGGATGACGTAGTTTTCTAGGACAACGCCATCAAGTTCAGAATAAAGTTTTTTTTTTTTACTAAATAACACACTTCCTATTTATTTGTGTTCATTTTGTCTATATATACACACACACAAATTATATATATATATATATATATATATATATATACAGGCCAAGTAATACACAATCAAGTAACAATGAGCCACAGAAAGCAAAAAGCGTAAAAGAAACGCTATGGAAGATTGAGAAGAGGAACAAAACAGACATGTTGAAACAAATCGCAGGAACTGTCAAAGTAAAACCGGACTTTTTTACCAAAATGGACTAAGTTATATCAGTGGTTGCAATATAAAAAAATATAATGATGAATGCTACATGTAAGTTCATTCTATTATTATTATTATTATTATTATTATTATTATTATTATTATTATTATTATTATTATTATTATTATTATTATTATAAGGAGAATAATCATGAGAATTAAGTCACTTTTTTCAAGGTAAAAATTGATATATTTGATTCTTTTACAATAAAAAGGAGAAACATATGAGGTTTAGACTTTCAGGGGGAAAAAAGTCCCAATATTTCAGGAATAATTTTCTTTTGTGAGCATTTCAACAAGCCCTCCCTCCACTTCTTCCGCAGTGCTCACCGTGTCCAAGCAGCAACTTCAAAGAGCATCGCTAACGCTGCGTTTATTGGCCTCCGTTTAGAGATAAACACACTTTCAAATGTGGAGCATCACAGCTGAGCGCCGACTTGCAAATACACCAGGAAGTGTCGCCTTTCAAAACTGATAAAACTGAATTTAAAACTAGTCTACCACTGATAACTGAAAAATTCTCGAAATGACTTCTGACACTTTTTGCTCTTCTAAAAACGATTGCATCAAACCAAGAAAGACTAAACAAAATTGAACTTAAAATATTTTTTTTCTTTTTTGGATAAAACAAATGTCCTAAGCCGAAAGTGAGCAGTCAAAAGATTCAAATTGTAATCGATATGTATGAAAATAAGGCAATAAAGATGAATGACCAAAAACTTCAAATGTGTTGTTTTTTTGTTGTTCTGAGATCTTGGGATTTCAAATACTCAACATCAAAACTGTTGTCATTTTATGTCCATTTTTGAGATACCGCTGTGTATTATGTTACATTGTAAAGGGAATGAAGTGTAGAATACGAATATATCAACACCTCAATTTTAATTTTCGGATACAAAAGCCTAATTTCATGTCACGGGCACTCCTACAAGACACGTGGTTGGTTCCCGGCATGACCGTCTAATCAAAGAGGTTAATCACGTGTCTTGCAGGAGTGCACGTCTCCCTCATGAAACTCAGACGCCTGTCAGGTAGACCAAAAGAGAAGTGCCCGTCTCCCACATGAAACTCACACACGCTACTAGGAGCGAAAGGAGAGAGGAGAACAGCGCTGCAGCAGATCGTTGTTAACCTCATACCTAGACTTTTGTAAGAAATTGGGAGTTTCAAGTGTAAACTTTGACCGTTACCAATTTTAGTCAGCTCCACGCTTCACTCTAATTAGACTTACGGACGCCGCTAATATAACCGCGGCTCTCCGTGAGACTACAGCCAAATGGATGGAAAGGGATAACTACAGTTAATGTAAAAAGTTTATTAATTTAAGATTCTAGTAAAAATATGCTGCAGTAATATTTGTCTTAAATACGTAAAGTCTAAATACATTTCACATTTAAAAGGTCAGGTATCCACATACACATACATGAAAATTCCATGGGGGGGGTGACACAACAAAAAACACTTATCGCAGGGAGGGGGGTGGGGTGGGGGTGTTATGGTCCCCATTAACCATGAAACACGAAAAACGAGGGATGTATATATATATATATATATATATATATATATATATATATATATATATATATATATATATATATATATATATATATATATATATATATATATATATGTGTGTGTGTGTGTGTACCTCCAAGCTGTAACCCAATTTATTTGTCATATTTAACAACTCCATCCTCCCTGTGGCAGTATTTCACATTACCGTATATGTCAGTTTTTGGAGTTGTGCATACACACATACATGCACACATTATGTAGCAGTCAGTCATGCGGACTGACACATCCTAATAGTTGTTACTTAGTGCCACACTTATGCCAGACAAGTACAGTAGACAAACGTGCGCGCACACACACACATACTCACTTATAAACCGGCATAGACATATAAAGGCAAACAATGTGGACAGCGAGCCTGCTATTTTTAAAGGGCACACATCAGAAGATATCATCTCCTCATCATTGGTCCTCAGGGAGTTTTAGATATTTACACAACACACACACATATACACACACGCATACACGCAGAGTTAGGATCAGGATGCTACAACTAATGAACCTTGCCACCGCAGCTACATGTATTTTATTACATGTTTTTTTTATCGTAAAATAATGAAATGTCTATTTTTTTTTCCAATTGTTAGCAGATAATGAGTCATATTCCTCAAGCATGATTTTTTTTTTTGGACAGGAAAAAAAAACATGTTTTTTGAAATGGAATAGAATTTTGAAGAATATTAAGACAAAGTAATAAATGTGTCATATTTCTCAGATTAATAAAGATTTTTTTCAGGAAAAGTTTAAAAAAATCAAATGATAAATGACAAGATTGACAAGATTATTATTATTATTATTATTATTATTATTATTATTATTATTATTACAATAAAATAATTAAAAAGTCTTTTATTTTGGGGGGTTAAAAAGTCATACTTACCAAATATGCTACAATGAAGATTTTTTTTTAAGTAATGTTTTTAAAAAATGATATTTTAAGCATGTTTGTTTTAGTCATATTTCTCAAATATAGTGCAGTAAAATATTTTTTTCAGGAAATATGTGCTATATAATATTTTGTATGACATCCATAAATATGTAAAAGTATTGTTTTGAAAAAATGAAATTCAAGTTATTTTTTGCTAAAACACGAATAATACTAAGACAGTTTTTTAAGTCATATATAGTATACAAATTGTCCAATAAAGTCGTTTTTTTTTTTCAGTAACACATGATTTAAAAATAAATCTAATTAGGATTTTTTTTTTTAAGTTTAAATACATTTCAAGAAAAAAACAACATGAAGAAAAAGTACCGGTAGTTTTAAAAAGTAATAACATAAAATCTTCAAGCCTATTTTACATGAAAAGTTTTGCATTCAGTCTGTAATTTGCAGATGGAAAAAGATGAGAAACTATTTTTTTATGAAAGTGTGTCATTTATCAATATTATTTTTTGTTGGTTAACCGTCTTATATTTTGACAAATAAAAGTCACAATAGTAAAACATCATCACCTTTAATAGATGCGTATTTTTGGTTAAAATACATATTTCCACAAGATCAAAAATGGTAAAAAAAAAAAAACAGTTTTTGGTGAAAATTAAGTCAATTTTTTTTTAAATGGGACAAATAGAACATTTTGGGTCAAAAGCCTTATGATTTTGAGGAAACCCCCCCAACATTTAGCAGAATAAAAGTATTTTGGGCAGATAATGCGCAATTTCACACTAAAGAGCCATTTTACAATAACCTTATTAGCCAGCCTATTTTCTGTCCTCTATTGTGTCCATTTTGTCTCAGCAAGACAATAACCCCAGACGACATAATTGGAAAAGCCACAGTGTCCTCCACCGAGGACACCAGAACTTAGCAGTGCAGCTCCCAAAAATAGACTACAAATATCCACCATAGTGGAAACCAATGAACAAACTGTGTCTCAATTGTGTATAAAGTCTAAATTTTTGGAGTCTTATATTTTTTTAAAAAAAAGCTCATTATATTCGGAAAATAAAGCCATCTTTTTTTTTTCACACAAGCTTTGACCACTGCATCAACACGAATATTCTGCAACATGATAGACATGTTGTAACACTTGCTAAAACGCATTAGCCGCGCGGACGCTAAAGGGCAAGTTATTATGTGGCGCTCCCCTTCGTCTCCTTCGCTTTCGTTATTCCCCTTTTTCTCATACGCAGGCCAGCCAGCGAGCACGTGATGATGCAAGCGGCGGCCAAGCGGCGGCAACAATCAGCGCGGAATCATCGCAGACTTGAATTTAATCCTCCTTACCAGATCACACTGGGAGCAACATGAATATTCAACATACCGGAAGGGTTTTCCTTGGCCGTGCCATTAAATCATGAAACAACGCTGCAATCTGTTGATTTATAATTTGCAAGGTGGCAGTAAGCAAGAAAAACATCGGATTCTCTGGCCACGCCCATTTGTGTCAACAAATTATATTGGGCCAACATTTCCAAACATGCCCTGGTGAGTTGATCACAAGTACTGAAAAAACTCAAAACTGGATTTATTCTTACCTCCTCTAAAGATGTATTTTAGTATCTTGAACTCTTCTGGTGTCCCCCAGGGATCCATTCTAGCTCCTGTGCTTTTCTTGCCTTCACGTGCCTGGAAAACACAAATAGAAAATTACATATTTCATTTTATTTCTTTGCAAATGGTTCCCACCTGTACATCAAGTGCAAATTCATGGTAACTTTTCAGCCAAGTACCCGCAAACCACATTTGTTGACTATTTATCTGTGGGCAAATATTTATTTATAATTATTTCTTTTTGAGGCGGCTCGGTGGCGTAGTGAATAGCACGTCCGCCTCACAGTTAGTAGGACCTGAGATCGAATCCACCTGGCTCCGGCCTTTCTGTGTAGAGTTTGCATGTTCTCCCTGAGCCTGCGTGGGTTCTCTGCAGAAGCTTCTCTTGTGAGGATCAGCGGCTTTGGATATTTTTTTTTGATAACAGGTCTGACAATTTATGTTGATTATTTTGGGGGAACAAATATTTATTAATAATTATGTTAATAAGTTATTTTTGTGAACAGTTCTCCACTGTAATCCGAAAGCCCATACCTTCGGTCTCCATTTTTGGAAAAAAAAAGTGCATCTTATATTTGGAGCGTTACGGCAATACAAAGTATCATACCGCCAGTGTCTGATTTATTAAACTTTGGAATTATATTTGTCGTGTGTTACATTCAGAAACACCAGACGACATCGCGCAACATCATCTGTTTGATTTCTGACTCCAGAAAATTATGTCACTAACGATACAACTTAACAGCTCGTATAAAGGCAAAAAAACTATTGCAAAGAAGTCACAATAACACAATTAACTAATAAAATGCTTCATGATCCAATTAATTTGCTCTTAATTTAAAAAGAAAAACCTAGTTTTCCTGTCACGGCATAAGAAGCATTTGAAACCCTGTTCAAATCTTACGTACCCCTCCTAATGTATCTTCACCTCCACTATTTTTATTATATTTCGTAGATCACTTCGGCTCAGTGCGAGATGCGTTTAAATAAGCTCTATAAATAAACTCGATTCTTTCTTATAGCAAAGGGCAAATGTACCGAGCCATCACAATGGGCCATAGTTCAGTGCTTCTAAGCATGCGAGAGGAAAGGAAGTGCACCGACCAATCGGGTCGGGCATCAGCCACCAGCTTGGATTTCACAGCTGTCGGGCTAATCAGGGAATATGGATGTTCCTCAAAGTAGAAACCACTAAGGGAATGTTGGTCCTGTTTGTCTTTGCTTGAAGTACAACATTGTGTTTTGATTAGAAGGAGTGAAGCTCTGTCAAAAAAGTAGCTCCTTCAAAATGGAAAAAAAAAAGCGTCGCATTCGACATTCTCGTCGTTCGCCTCGTTCCTGACGCGTCTGGATGGCGGTCCTTGATGTCGGCCTCCCGGTGGTCCTCCTGCCGTCCCGCAACCATCCGGGAGAACATCAACCGCTTTCTTACATGTCAGCCAGCCAGGACACCGTTTGGAGTTTTTTTTTTTTTAAGGAAAGTAGGCCAAGAGCGCGGCGTGCTCGAGCGGAGGCAAAGCAGCGGGTAAACAAGCGATTTTCCGTCATGTTTGCCGTGTCGTGTTTGATCGGCGCGGGGACAGACGTCATTCTTCGCAGAGGCAGCTGACATGCTCGCCGTTCTCTTAGTTTTCCTCCAGGAATTGTTCAAATGCGTCAATGTAAAGTCTACTATTTTAACCTATCTCCTTTTTGATGTCCAATTCGAGAGGGTTTGATGCTCAAAAGTGACACACGTCAATTCTTAGTCCTGTCAGATTGTCACTTTTCCCCAGATTCTCAGACTAAAATAATATTTAAATGCACACAAATGTGGTAGTGACTAAACAGAGAAGAAATTTCAATTCATCTATTCACTATATTTTGCAGAGGTGGGCACTTTGTCAGCACGGGCTGTCCATCAGTCCATCGCAGAAGGACGCCCGTTTTGAAGACGATTGACGGGACTGCTAAAAAAAAAAAAAGTGAATTAAGAATGTCGGAACTGCCGACTTTACCAAAAATGTATTATGAATTGCTCACTGTCTTCGTCGTGGTTTCGTCTTTCTTGCTGATAAGAGCATTCTGGGATGTGAAGTAACTAATGAATACAGACCAAATTTGCATTTTTCTCTTGATTGGCTCTTGGCCAGGAAATGCAAGCTAGAAGTTTTTTTAATTCCATAAATAAATGACGTTTTTTCTTTTAGTAAATTAAACTTCAGCAATACTTTGTTTCACTTGTAGTGTACATGACAGATTCAATTTAGACAAAATGTTAACGAAACAGTCTTCTATAGTTGCAGGGCAGGCAGTTATAAACGAGAATGACATCCACCATTTTAGAGTCATGGAAAGCATGATAATGCCATCCGGTGAACATGATTGTTCACTGCAATCTCGTCCCATGTATTAAACATGAAGGTGTATTATATCTGAGGGTTAAACCCCTTAGCTGGCTTTGTTTTCATGTTTCGCTTATTTTACTGTGTTCTCTTTCAATTGCAATGCAACTACAGAACCACAGACATGTAGCAGTGATTTTTTTTCAATAAACAAAGACACGTGGATGGAACATTTTTACACGGGGGGGTGCAGGTTTGAATAACCCTGGTTATTCCTGGGCGAGGCCATAATCTTTCAGAAACACTTAATTTCTCGTGTTGCAAGGAAGTTTCGAAAATGAATTTCCTTGTGATAAGAAAAACAATTGAGATTTAAAGTCTTAAGAACTCTTGGACAAACATGTTTATGTTTTCATGTTATTTTCGCTACAAAGTTTTGTTACGAAAGTGTCTATAAGTAAAGATTCTTACGTAGGTATTGTGCTGTTTTGTATAGATATTGTCCTTTACAGTCAAGAATCAGCAAAAAAGGTGGGGTGGAAGGTTGTGGAACCCAAATGCAGAAAAACAATCTAGGCTCACAAAAAAACTATTTTAACATAAAAATGACGAAAAAAACTAGCAAACTCGAAGGGACGGCAACAAATGTCGCAGCACTTCCACACTGACCCAACAAGAACTGAATGGAAACAGGAAAGTAAATACACTCAAACCTAACGAGCCAACAAGGAGCACCTGGAAAAGACACAATTGGAAAAGTGAGCTGATTGGCCAACACGAGGGAAGCAGGCTCATGCGAACAGGTGGACGCAATCACACTAACAAGGGAAACAGAATTCTGAACTAACATGAACAACAGGCCAAACCACTCAGAGTATGAAAAGACAAAGCAAAGCCCCCCAAAAACCCAGAACAGAAAGAAACTGAAAAAAATTAAAATCTTGATGCAAATACAAACAAAGCACTACAGAACAAAATTACTCTTTCAGTACTCTTTCAGTGCCATAGACAAGAATTCACGTCTTTTAAAATAAAAATAACAATAACAAACAATAACATTTTTGTCAAATACATTTTTTATGGGGGGTAGCTGACACCCTTGGCAGATGATTACCTAACATAAATCAAGTGAGCCCTGTAGTGACAACTGTGACCATTGGATGGCAGTGTTTCCACACATACAACACAGCTATTACCTACATCAATTCTAACTGAAGAATGGAAGTCAATCTTTCATAAGGCAGCACTCATATTTACACAGACATAGCACACAATATTCTGTTGGCCTTGAAAGGTGAGTTAAAATACTAAATATACTCTAGATGTTACCTTTTCCGTTAACACTTGGCGCTGAAGGAGTTAAAACTTGAGCTGGACTTTTTACTTGCACATCTGTGCCACACCTTTGCGACCGGTCATTTGGAATTAGCTGGTCGCTGACCGTCTGCATGACGTGACTCTTGGGTAAAGTTGCTGATGAAAAGTGTCTTGTTTTTCTACGATCCAGCCACTTCCCTCACTTTGCTCCAAGCGGAATAACAATCTCGCTCCATGTGTGTGTGTGTGTGTGTGTGTGTGTGTGTGTATAAGTGTGTGCGTGTGTGTGAAAGTTGATGCCTCCGGGGTTCGCTCAGGAGTTAATTGCCTGCTCGTTGCACCTCCCACAGCGTCAGTGATTTTCAACGAGCTTTTCAAAACCTCATCATAGTGACTTTGTGGGATGACAAGCAGATTACTTAATCAGTCTCTTAAGCCCGCCCACCCGCAGGCTCTGATTGGGCAAGGGTCGCGAAAGCTGTAAAACTCCCGGAACCAACGCGTAGTGACACTTTTTTTTTTAATTTTAAACTCAATTAAAAGACAGAAGTTGCAAGATGAGTTTGCGGCAGGGCTTTGAAGTGACACGAGGATCTCAAAACAATATGCTAAGCTAACGTAGCATAAGATCAAAGACGAGAGCGCCGAGGAGTGTTTGCTTCTCAGCGGCAGGCCTAGCGTGTAGCTAGCCCGGTTATTATAGCATATGTTTAACATTTTTACCCCAAAAATATTATTTTGTGATTAATACAAGGCAGTTTGGCTATGATCTTTCAATCGACCATAACAATGGCAGTATTTGAATTCTTCACAATGACGGCATGGAATTTTACTAGGCTTGTTAGCATAGCTTGTCATTAGCAATTTGAGCTAACAGGTGTAAACTCAAATTAACAGGTATTATAAATAACCCATTTAGCATGCTAGTTACTATAACAGACACCTAAAAGCCAAATAAACAAGCGCCGCAGAGTTTTAAGGAAAAACTAAGGAAGTGGAAATACAAGTCAGACTTCCTTTCTGCATTGCACCGTGATTGGCTACACCAGATTTTATAATGTCAAATGTTAAATGTCAAAAGCAAGGAAACAAAGATGGGTCAAATGACATGTGACAAACTCTGAGGTCCCCTTTGAAAACCACTCTCAGGAAGAAAAAATTAATTTGTGTATGACGAGAAGTGGGTATGGCCGAGTATCGATACCAAGTATCGGTATCCATCAGATAGCTGACATTATTTCAATGGATCATGATGGCAGCCTATAATAGGACCATCTGTTCCCTTGGCAAGGTTTTTTTTTTATTCATAACAAACTAGAAATTACAATGTTGACACTCTAAAACCAGTTAGTCTTTGAAATAACTTAATTATGGGTTTACATTTTTTTTTTTTTTTTAAAGATTGACCTAATATTTGGGTTTATTTGACCCAACTTTTTTTGCACAAAACAATTTTTTATAGGTTGTCCTGTTAAAAAAATGACCAGTTTTCGGGTTGTTGTGTTTAAAATAAGCCAGAACCGGGTCAAATTGACCCAAACATAAGACTGGTCATTTCCATACCCATAATTGGGTTATTTTTAACCCAGTTGTTTCAAATTTCCATACCCACAATTGGATTGTTTTTAACTCAATTTTTTTAAGCGCAAATGATATAAAATTGCTTTCAATGGCATCTAAT
This sequence comes from Hippichthys cyanospilos, assembly GCF_059441005.1. Classification (NCBI taxonomy): domain Eukaryota; kingdom Metazoa; phylum Chordata; class Actinopteri; order Syngnathiformes; family Syngnathidae; genus Hippichthys; species Hippichthys cyanospilos. Next base: position 5,851,101 of record NC_142376.1, read on the forward strand.
TTTAAGGAACATTAACAGTTTTACAGGGAAATTTTGCATATCAAAACTGCTAGTGGTATCGGTTCTTTCTGTCAGTATCAGTGACTTCTTAAGAGTTGGACTACTCGTACTGGTAATGGTCTGAAAAAAAAAGTGGTACTGAACATCCCTAATGAGAAGGTTGAAAGAAAACAACAACATTCAAGCACACACTTACCCACTTTGGGAATTTCAAAGTCAATATTTGTTTTCCCCTTTTTTCCCTTTGTTTTTTTTTTTTTTTTTTTGGTTTGTTTGTTTTTTTTACCCAACAACACACAAGGCGCCAATTTGAGCAAGAAAATGTCCGGAGGGAAAAAAAGGCAGAGTGGAGACAGCATGATATTTTACTAGAAAAATGCGCACACAAACTCATTTATACGCAACGCGCATTCACTTAAAATTCACACATGGCCAAACACACCCAAAGAAACGCACGCACACTTTCACACACACACACACATTCCACAACTCTGACTTTGGTGTGTGTGTGTGTGATATTATTATAATTGAGTGTGTGTGTGTGTGTGGCAGGGCGTCGCTCTCATCTCATTTATCAGCTTAGACAAGATCTCATTCACACACACACACACCTACACACACACGCACACACACACGGCCGCCTCATGTGGTGAAATCTCTGTGGATTATCCCCAATAACCTGTTTAACTTAATCCTTATCGCAAACACATGAATAATAAATCCGTTCCTCCTCACCCCTCCCTTCTTCCACTCCCTCACCTTGCCCTCCATCACCCTCCCTCCCTCCCTCCCTCCCTCCTTCGTTCCTTGCATCCCTCCCTCCCCTTTCTCTCTCTCCCTCACATACACTCGCTCCATCATTTCTAGCAAGCGCACCCCCCCAAAAACAGCTCACTGTTCCTGAGACTGCTGCTTGGTGGTGGTGGTCTTTCCCTCCAGGACAGGAAGACCAACAGTAGCGGAGGACTGGACACAATAACAGGAAGAGGAAGTGGGCAGTGACCTTTTCTTTCTTTCTTTTTTTTTTTTTTTAAATTCTAAAAGAGTCTCATAAGGGTGAAGTAAAATCTGAGGGGAGGAGAGATAGGAGGAGGAGGAGAACCTGTTGGTGCTCTCGAAATATTCCCCAGTTGCTCCCTGGAAGTGCGTTCAGCTGCTTGTCATCGCTCCGATTTGGAAGGATTGGAAGACTTGGAAGGAAGCTTGGGAAGAAATCGAGTGTGCGGAGAGGAATCGGAACAAATCGGGAAGGATTCGGAACGGGTTCGGTGGTCTCGGACGCTCGGGCACTGAGAGGTAAGAGTTTGATTCCGCGCATGGGACACTTCATTAGGTACACCTGCGTCAGCTGTTGGTACCCCATGCAAAAATTCTGCCCCTGATGTTGGGCGTTACAAAAAAAAATATATATATATAATAATCATATCCCGATTCTGTGATGGTGTCATCATTAGGCACACAATCTAATGACGACCATTTTCCTGAGATCCCGTCATCCCAAAAAGCTAAACTTTTCATCATCCAAAATTGCAACAAAATCTTTGCTTAAATTTTGCTATCCCAGTGTTAGTAATAATTGACAATAAATGAATAATAAAATGACGTGATGATTGTTTGATTACACAACAGGACTAATCATTTTTTCAGTGATGTACTTTTTGTGAACTATTTTTTTAGTAACCCCTAATCAATGCGAAGCTATTTTTAACTCTTTCAGTGCCGAGTGTTATCGGAAAAGGAAATCTCAAGAGGGCTAGTATATTTAGCATTTTTACTCACCTTTCAAGGCCAACAAAATATTGTGTCTTTGTAATTATGGGTGGTTTCATATGAAAAACTGACTTGCATTCCTTACTTTGAATTGCATGTAGGTAATATCTGTGTTGTATGTGTGGAAACACTGCCATCCGATGGTCACACTTATCACTACAGTGCTCAATTGGCTTTTATTAGAATTCGTCAAGGTTGTCAGCTACTCTCCATAGAACACGTCTTTGACCAGAATTTTATCAGTAATTATTGTTATTACTATTAGACGATAATTTAAAGAGTTAATTGAAAAAAATTAGAACGGAATGGTGGATTTAATTAAATTTGTAACTACAGTACATTTGTGCTTGAATGTGGTGTGCTACATAAGAATTTCATTGTTTAGTATTACTCTCCATATGACAATAAAACTCTCAAATCTATTTGTGTTTAATCAACGAAATTCAGAAGATAGCTTGTGTAGCATCGCCTGTTTTATTTCTGTCTGGTCTGCCGGAAAATTGCGTCACTAATGAGAGTGCGCATCTGCGTAAAACTCAACAAAATAAAGTCATAAGTTTTGCAAATAAGTATAACACGAAGTTTCTTGATGTTCCAATTAATTTTCTCTTGATTTGAAAAGAAAACATACTTGTTTTTGTCACAGCAGAAAAAAGCACGGATACTAGTAGAAACCCTGTTAAAATTCCCCATACCCCTGGAGTGTCTCTATGTAACCCCAAGTTGATACCCCCACTGCAGTAAGCAATGCAAAAATTCAAACGAATGGCATGAAACCCCCCCCAAAAGGGCCCCTAGCTTTCTCCAAATGCAAGTTAAAAAAAAGCAAATGAAAATGGGAAAAATTAAAAAAATCTTTAGACAACACCACAAGATGGCGCCAAATCCAAATTTGCCAATTAGACACAGTTTTGGCCTGTGAAAAAAACTGTCTAGAACCCCGTCTAACTCGAAATGGTATGGTCCTGCTGGCTTATGCTAATTTGACCAATTAGAAGACTGTTTATCCACGTTTTATAAAATAGGAAACTTGAAGACATTCAATTTCAATGTATTTGTCCTCGCTTATCTTTGGATTTGCAACAAAGGTGATTTGACTTGTTGTTTCGCTGTGTCGGAAGCCATCCATGCAAGCAAAGCCGCGAGTCTAATTCCTGGAGAGGCAAAGTAGAAGGGAAAAAAATCTGGGAAAATCCTTTGGGTGCCATCTGGGAGACTCGGTTGTCCCGCCGTTACAGACACACGCGCGCGCACACACACACACATGTACAGACACGCGGGCATGATTAGAGGCATTCATTCATTCATTCGGATGGATGTCAGAGCGCCTGACAAGCTGTCCAGCTGTGACGATGGCCGCTCGGCCCAAGTCGCTCGCTGATTGCTTTGGGGAAGATCAACTTTGATTTAGACTGACGTTTTGTCTCAATAATAATGATAATTAACCTAATAAATAGGGGAGTTAAAATAATAGTTTGGGATCAATTAATTACAGTCATCATTAAAGCGTTGTATATTTGGGGGGGGGGTTTTGTGTTGCATTCTCGTACTTGAGTTTTTGGGGGTGGGAAAACTGGTCATTCACACCCTGAAGTGGACACTGATTGGCTGTCATTGTGTTTGGCATAACTTGATAGGCTCCTGTAGTAGAGCGGAAGGCAGACATGAACTTGGAGGAGCGTGTGAGAATTGTTTGTTCGATGAATGATAAATTTAACTAATGGTAAATTTAACGCCCTGACAGCACCCTTTACAAGTTATGCATTTAAGGAGCTTACTCCAGAAGCAAGTCAAGTTTAGCTTACTACATAAATGCAAAGCATCCAGCTACTCGAGATCACCCTGTTTTTGAGCAGGACTGCGACGGATGATGTTTTAGTTTAATATTTGTAATGTAATGTAATAATGTAATTGTATATATATATATATATATATATATATATATATATATATATATATATATATATATATATATATATATATATATATATATATACATACAATTTTTTAATACATATATAAAATTGTAATGTTTTTACCTGGGGTTTTAAATGCATTTGCTAATTAGCATAGATTTCTATTGCTCGCCATACGACGATTTTGCCTCACGATCCCAACTCCGGAACGGATTAATTTCACATGGTGGGGATCCACTGTATAGGGAGATTTATAAGTCCCCCCTTAACAAAAAGTCATTTCTCAGAAACTGACAGGGGGAGGAAGATAAAACAGTTTTTGCTCAAAAGGGGAAATGTTCGAAGTTTTCTGCTGAGGTCGATTCATGAAGCTATTGTCACAATCAATGTTTTTCTTTATGCGTAAAATGTGTTTTGCACTGAATTCATCGCTATTTACTTTTAATGACGTTTACACGAAATGGCAGTCTTTTTACCTGATGAAAATATCCAGTGGCATTGTTGGAAAAAAGATGAATTGAACTCCTGCTAACTCTCATAAACAATTTATCGAATTTCTTAGCATATTTACATAATGTAGGCTAATTTGGGGGAAAAAAATGCTTGAGAGATCATGGGAGAAATAAATTGTGAGGTTTTTAGTATTTTTCCTACAACATACAAATGTATCTGTTCGTACATATGAATGCAGATTAAAAAATGGTCTGTTTCCATAATTTTGTATTTTCCAGCATGGCTACGATTTTGTTGAACAAGTTATGAAAATTGTGCTTTCTCACCCCCAAAAATATATCTGTACTATACTTTTAAATGCTTTCCCTATGGAAGTTTAGCCCACTATTAATACCTGCCCAACATAACATGTATAATACTGCAGGTGAGGGATTTGACAGGTATCAAGAAGCATTTGCCGTAAATTGCGTTGTGATTCTCCAAGTCGTCTCTAATGGCGTCCATTCAATGGCCCAGAGTTAGTCTTAGATAGCTTGCCGTTATTTTCACCACACGTTCTGCACACCAAAAAAATCTCAGTTCCATTCACGGGCCGTAATGGGCTTCCATTTAAAGCTGACCCAGGCCGTCAATTATGTCCTGATGATGGGGGGCTATTAGTGTCGGAGCGAATGCCGCTGACATCGCCTCGGACAACCTCCGTGCACTCGTCTAACATGACAAGAGCGTGCACTCTGTGCGTGTGTGTGTGTGTGTGTGTGTGTGTGTGTGTGGTTGCACATATGCTGGCCCGACTTGCAAGCAGACAGATTGTTAGAAGCTGCTATGTGATTAAACCTGTTTTAATCTCAACACACACACACGCGCGTTCGTACAGTTGTGGTGAGGGTAAAAATTGGAGCCGTGTCAACAACAACAAAAAGCCGCGAATTTGATTTGCTTTTACGGGCAGTGGCGGGGAAAACTGTCAACATTTACTTCGGGCCATAAATTTGCACAAAACATTTGATGTCAATACATCCTTTTGAAACCCAGCCTATTTGTTTCTGTCCAACGTTGTGTCCATTTTGTCTCAGCAAGTCAGCCAAGAGATTTGAACCCCACTCAAAAATACCTCATTGGAAAGGCTAGGAAAATCAGTACTCGATATTTTTTTCCCCTTCCAAAAATCGCCATCTGCCTGAAAACAAACATATTGATCAGCCCCTAATTTTATGACCACAAATTGAGATTGACGAATTTCCCATTGCACACCTGATGATTTTTCAAGACCTCGAATGTGGGCATGAATACCCTTGGAGGTACGTGAAGACCTTTGAGAGTAAGATTTGCATCTGCAAATCTAATTTGACGCCGTGAGCGGAATGCTACATCCTTCTTTTCTAATTAAGAGCAAATTAATTGGAACGTGAAACAATTTATTGCTTAATTTTGTCGTCATTATGATTAACAAAGCATTTGATGTCAATACATCCTCTTGAAACCCAGCCGATTTGTTTCCGTCCACTGTTGTGTCCATTTTGTCTCAGCAAGTCAGCCAAGAAAATTGAACCCTACTCAAAAAAACCTCAATGGAAAGGCTAAAAAAATCAGACGAATAATTAGTACTCGATTTTTTTTTCCCTTCCAAAAATCGCCATCTGCCTAAAAACAAACATATTGATCAGCCCTTAATTTTATGACCACAAAGTGAGATTGACAAATTTCCCATTGCACACCTGATGATTTTTCAAGACCTCGAATGTGGGTATGAATACTCACGGAGGTACGTGAAGACCTTTGAGAGTAAGATTTGCATCTGCAAATCTAATTTGACGCCGTGAGCGGAATGCTACAGCCTTCTTTTCTAATTAAGAGCAAATTAATTGGAACGTGAAACAATTCATTGCTTAATTTTCTTGTCATTATCATGAATGAAGCATGAATGAAGCAAGATGTTAGATCATTGAGCCGTTGGAGTTGCAGAGTAAAATACCCCGAGAGATACCACTACAAATATAGCTCCAATCTTTAACAAATCAGTCGTGTAGCAACTTTAAGTGAAAAAAGGTTGACAACCGCCGGCCAAATAGACGCCAGAGCCCTCTGCAGTTAAGTAAACGAGCATTTAATGTCATTGTTAACATTTTTGAGCTTATACGATGCAAAGTTTTATCTGGTTTTATTTGCTAGTGCGGTAAAAAGTAGGTCAGCGTCGTCTGCCACTCACGCTGACAGCGGCGACCGAAAGCGCGCTGTTGTACTCGCCTGCTCGCACACGCCGAGACGGCAGCCTGCGGACAAGGCTCAGATGTAATTACAGATATTCTTGGAACTTGTTTAATCTTTCCGCACCTCTGCGGTAAATAAGGTGAAGATTTGATTTCATTTTTTTTTACAATTAATGAGACCCTAATCAGCACACGGAAAGTGTGAAAAGAAACCTGGCGCAACAACACAGGTGAAAAAACTCTCTCAGCATGTTACCATAGATACATTCAGTATTTTCTTTACTAATGATCATCTTATTTATAGTTTGAGGAAGAACATAACATGAACCAGAAGAAAAAGTTAATCACAGCACCGCATTAAATCTTCACTAATAACCAAACCATATGGAACCCTGTATATTCATTTACATATTTCATTTTGCAGGTTTTTCTGTGGCATCTGTACTCTTTTAGTCACTGAAAAACCTATAGGAACTGTGTTGAAGTTAGTTGAGGGTCTTCATTTTGACAAAAATTGTGTTTTGCTGCCATCTGGGGGCATGTTGGTGCAATGGAAGTGCTGAGCGATTTAAGGAGAAAATTCAATGATGAATTTTCTAGAAATTATAACTAACAGTAGCGTATCCCGCTCTTCCTGTCAGAGCTAAACTGCTAATGTAGCAATCACCTTATTTTACGTCCTAATAAGTATTGATTCTGAAAATCTGCAGTTCATCGCTGTTGCCTCAACTGTATGGCCTAACGCAGTTCTAGCCAATTTTTTGTGGAACACCTAAGCACTTATTCTGAGTCCTTCCTGACTCTACATTTATCATAAGAGATTAGCATGCGTCGTAACTTTGCGCTACTTGCTAGTATGCTAGTTTATACGTCACTTCAGAAAAGAGGATCCGCATCATGCAGTTTGTAGCCGCCATTGCGCATGAAGCTTGTGTTTCTATGGCGCAAGCTAGCTTAGCGCCTAGCATTGACGTGCAGCCGCAAAAAAAGATAATTCTGGCACCACGAGTGATAGCGAGATGTTTTGTGACTTGTCCAAATGAGCATGCTGCTGACGGAAGAAGCTTTGACGATCTCAAAATCGCATTGTCGAAGATCGTGACTTTGTCCCAAAACAATAAACCATAGGAGTCAAACTCCAGTCCTCGAGGGCCGGTATCCTGCAGGTTTCCTGGTTTTCTCAACCCAACACACCTGATTCAAAGGATAAACTTTTCGCAAGCTCTGCAGGAGCTTGAAAATGATTCTAATCATTTAAGTCAGGTGTGTTTGAGGAAGAAGTTTCAAAAACAAGCAGGATACCGGCTCTCGAGGCCTGAACTTTGACACCTGTGCAATAAATGGTTCAACCCTATAAGGGACTGTATTGAAGAGAGTCGAGGAGCTTATTTCTGAAAAATGTGCTTAGCCACCATCTTGCAACCTCGAGGTGGCAAAGACCTCTGTTGATGTGAGTTGAGGAGCTTCATTTAACCCTTGTGCAGTATTTTGACCATTTTTGGGTCATTTACTTACATAGGGATAACACACTCGTGATAGTGTGACAATCAAGTGGTTGTGATGTTAATGTGAGTTGAGAAGCTTTGACTAGAAAGTTATGGTTTGTTTTAGTTTGTAAATCTCAAGGCGATCGTAAGCTTATTCCGAAGCTCGTCTGATCTAATATTAAGTTCCATTACACTCACATTCAAATAACCTAATTTCTTAATCTAATTGCAATGACTTTTTTTGGAATAAATCCCACTAAATTCTGGTGAGAGACAATTTCGGTTCCAAATTCTGCCAAATAAAGTTAAGCAGTGTGTGTGCCAGCTGAATAAAAGTAAATAACGAGCTTCCATGTGAACAAGACAGAAGAAAATGATGAGTGACGGAAAGTTGACGAGTGCGAGGAAAGACAGATGACATGCAGGCAGAAAAACGGGAGAATGAAGGAGGAGGATGAGAAGGAAACACGCACACAGCTGGAACAGCAGGAAAGGAAGGGAGTGTCCTCCTGCGCTAATGACCGGCGTTCATTAAGCACGTTTTCCCAGAAGGCTTTGTGTTTACACTTCCTGTGACTGATTAAAGGGAATGGCTAACACCCCTGGAAAAAAAAAAAAAAAAGACCATTTATGGAAAACATATTGTAACGGGCGCCATATGCCGGAACAAATCAGTCAAATATCAAGGTCATATTTCTTTTGAATTTTATTGTGTATTATTTCAAACCTATATGTCCACAATATATTACTGCCAATCCAGTTTTTGACTTGTACAGTATAACTGTCAATAGAAAACACAGTAAAAATGTTGAAAGTTTAAGGTCGTCAATGTCAGTGAATGAGTTAAACGCAGTATGTTACCGTCCAATCTTTTGTCGCTTTCTTATGTTTCCTAAAGCTAAAATAAAGGCTTAGACCTAATTGTAGAGATTGTAGAGAATTATTGTCACATGTATAGCACAAAACCACACAGTGAAATTCTCCATTTAGTGATATGAGACCAATTTTTAAAGATGTTTTCGGTCGGGGTAAAAATGTTTTAGCCTAATTTGATGTCCTTCGTCAGTGGACTAGCTGCAGGGAAAGAAACCATTGTATTTGCAGGCACTTTAATGACAAAAAAAAAAAAAAGACCTTGAACGCAGCACCATGTTATGTTCCACCATTTTGAAAAGATGCATGAATAGGAGTCTGTACGCTGCAGTAAGTGAGATGAATACATTTTGGAGAGAAACTATTTAGCTGTCTCCAATTTCACTCGGCAAATAAATCAAGATAAAAAAAAATCCATCTCATTCCCAGTTTAATTAATTTAGCAGTGAAAGGACACAAAAGGCCGGCTGACAAAAAAGAAGGACAAATGAAAAGTGGTGGTCGGCGTCTTTGTTTGAGCTGATTTACGGTCGGGGGGTCACGGCGGGTCTCCACAATATGAGATTAGGCCATTAAAGGGAGGCGGCCCGGTAATCCCCGCATCCTAATCCCGCCTTCTCCCAGCATGCCACTAATGGTTGAAAGACAATAAGATGGCATAATCTATTCAGCGGGATGCGTTAGAGATCAACGGAAACACGGTCAACGTTCGGATACGTCGCTGATGTTAGCGCACAAAGCGGGAGACAGAGGAGAAGCAGTAAGGGAGACGAAGGGGGATGAAGAGAAAAAATGGGTGAGGCGGAGGGAAGCCAAAGTAAGAGATAGAAGAGGATAATGGGGAGAGTCATTTGGGGAGAAATTATTTTACCCAGATGCATATATTGTTCATAATATTGCATTCCGCTTAGAATAAAACGCAATGACCAAACTGATTTAAAATGCTATGTATAGACCTCAATAGGAATAAAGAGGGACAAATTCCATTTGGATTTACAGGACCCTTGTGCAGCATTTTAATAATTTTTTGATCCTATTCTTCCTAATCATTCTCAAGAGTATTTCAGTCAATGGATGGCACACTCCTGGAAGAGCCATTTTGAAATTTAACATGTCACCATCTGGGTGAAATTTCAGCTCCCTGGTGCCTTCTTTGAAGTAAAATTCCTTTGATGTAAAGAATAAAGGATTGGGTCAAATACTGCGCAAGGGTTAAACTGATGAGGTTAGAAAAGTGGTCTTAAAATGGGGGTAGATTTGAACAGACTTTCAGTCACCAGCAAATCGACATTAAATGCTTTTTAGTGCAATGACAGAAACAGTATTTTTTGTTTTAAACCAAGAAAAAAAACTGGGAAGAAAATGACTGCTGAATTGTGTTTTAGTGACAACCTTTTTTTATGTTATGTTTTATACGGGTGCACATCAGTGACGGAACTCTTGCCAGAAATAAAACATATGAAGTTGGACGATGTATTTTCTGGGGTAGCTGAAGAAAATACGCCAAAGGATACAACTAAAAATATATTCCCAAAGTGTTTGTAACTCAAACATCTACGGCACAGCATTTGCTTGGTTCGGGGTACTTGGGTGAAAAAAAAAATATAATTTAAAAAAAAGGTTAAGATCTACTGCATTAGAGGGTGAGAAAGTGGGAGAGAAGGGATGAAGGTGACCAGGAAGACTGTGGGGGGAGGACAGTGGTGAGGAGATGAATACAGAAGGAGAAGCAGGAAAAATTCAGAATAAGACCGGTGGGGGAGACAACGGGGGCGGAACCAGGGACTGAAAGGTTAAATGAGGATGAGGGTGGAACCGAATGTGAAACTATAAGGGGGACTGATGGCTTACCTGAGAGATGATGCTGAGAATCACCCTCAGGAGACAAGCGGGGTGAATAAGGTTGAAAGAGGGGGGTGTCGATAAGCAGAGGTGACGGTTGGGGGGATTGACTCGAGGGGTGACACACTGAGCGTAAGACTGACGGGAAAATTGATGGTGACATGGGGTATGATGAAGGGTGACAGTAGGAGGACATAGCGTTACAATTCAGCCCTCGGATAATCAATTAGTTTCCCCACGATCCACACCTTACACCCCTTCGTTCTCACGCCTCGGCTCCTCCTAGGTTTCCGTCTCCCCCCTCGATATCCTCGTCACCCTCGGTGTACCCCCTCAAGCTACCCCCACAGTGTCACCTTCAGGCAACTCATCAGTTTCTCGCCAATCCTCATCCCTAACTCTATCCCCCTTAGTCTCACCCGGGGGTAACTGTCTGTGTCACTTCAGGCAACCAGTAAGCCCCCCCCACCAATTCCTCCCCCAGTCTCTGCAAAAACATGCAACAATCTCCTCGCTCGTTTCTGTGAATATTTTCATCCTTCCAGGTCATTTCTATTTAGTTCCCCCTCATACTGTAGCTGCTCGATATGGAGGTTGTTTGAGAATCAGGGCGTTCACACCATGAAGTCAGTCACCAGGAATGTTCACTTTTGTACTTTTTTATCACCGAGCATGTTGCCAGATGACGTCAACCCTGTTGAACTTTTCCCCGACATGGCGGACATGCTTCACCACGTCCTTTTAGCACTTCTTCCAGTTATCTTCCCAAGCGAGAACGAGAATCGTCGGAAAATGTCAAACCGCCGCTTGCTAAGTGTCCGATAAAGACGAACATGTCCCGAGTGCTCGGGTAAAATTGGGCCGGCATGTTTAATAAATCCCCCCGCGGCCTCCGGGGTGAAATGCTTTCAGCACCGGGGTCCTAAATGTTCCACCGGGTCCCATTTCTGAGAAGCTTTAAGAGTCCTGGTTGTCCAAGATTGGCCGACCAGGACTCCCGGGTAGTGTGCGCATCGCTGATAAGTGGTTTTAATGTCACAGTCTTCTTCTCCCTCATCCTCACTTCTTCACCCCCTCTGAACAGATCATGGCTTTGCTCCGGCTCTGGACCGCGGGGCTTATTCTGGCCATCGCGGCCTGGTCCGTGTCACCCGGCAATTCAGAGGACTCGACGGTGGGATCGGAGAGGCAGCAAGGCGTTGCCCAAGAGATTGTGTTGAAGGAAAAACATCCCGCGCTATCGCGAAAGAGGCGGGAGTGGATCTGGAACTCGCTCTACGTGGAGGAGGAGAAACCGGCGCCGATTCCTTACAAGATCGGGCAGGTAAACTGGAATCAACCGTTGTTTCATGGTGTTCAAAATGTTCCCTAGGTCATAGCTGTCAAACTCCAGTCCTCGAGGGCCGGTATCCTGCAAGTTTTCCAGTTGTCTCTCCCCGACATACCTGATTCCAATGATTAGTTTATTAACAGGAGCTAGAAAATGATCTAATCGCTTGAATCAGGTGTGTTTGAGAGAGAGGCTTCAAAAACATGCAGGATACCGGCCCTCGAGGACTGGAGTTTCACACCTATGCCCTAGGTAATGCAGTATATGAAATTTTGTCTTTGGCACATAGGACGTTCAAATTCTAATGAAATGCGAGTTTTATGGCAGCAAGATTTCTAACCAGGAAGTGAAACATCTCATTGAATGAAACCATGCCTCGCACCGTGTGACTGCCACCATACGTTCCAATAATATAAAATAAAAAAACAAAGTAACTTTGGGGTACATTAACTTATGTGCGCTGATCAAAAAACTACAAAAGAGATAGATTTAAAGCTATATCATATGGAGAAACATTGCTATGGATAAAATCTCAAAAAATTTAAATTTCCAGATAGAGATAGAGACCCTCTAAAAAATTAATTAAAGCAAAAAAATTCCCTCTGGACTTTGGTGGAGGTGCATTTTGTTTAGCACCCACAACATTGTATCCTTTTTTCAGCTTAAGTCAAGTCAGAGAGTGGACGTGAAGCGATTCAAAATTGAGGGTGAAGGCGCAGACAGCATCTTCACCGTGGACCATAAGGGCGACTTGTTTGTCAGTAAGTCTCTGGACCGCGAGGAGAAGAGCGCCTACCACCTGACCGCCAGGATGTACGACGGCAATAACAAACTCATCGAGGACTCGGGAGACTTTGTGGTTCAGGTGACTGACATCAATGACAACAGCCCGGTCTTCCCCAAAACCTACAACGGATCAATCATGGAGCGGTCCACCATAGGTACGTTATAGACCAAATCGAAGACTTTTATTATTAATAATTAAAAATACTACTACGATTCATCGGTTTAATGTCGTGCGTTATCCTGGCACCTGTCAGAAAACAAATATTTCATCTTGAGGAAGATCAATTATATTTAATTAGAAGCTCAATTTAGCTCAGAATTAGCAGAGAATTTTACAAAAATTTTGCAAATGCCACAGGAATTTTCCCAGGAATGTTGCAATTTTCACAAGAAAGACTGGAAACGGATGATAAATCTAATACTGAAAAAAAAATACCGTGTGCCCTAAAATTGGCTGGCGACCAGTTTAGGGTGTCCCCCGCCTACTGCTCAAAGCCAGCTGGGATAGGCACCAGCAAGCCTGCGACCCTTGTTAGGATAAGCGGCTCTAGAAAATGGATGGATGGATATTAAGATTAGAGAAAAAAAATGTTGAGACTGGCCCTTTAAGAAAAGTTGCATTATGGGGTTGCACTTGGGCTGCAGGGAGAGTTAGTGCCGCCTCTCACACTTTGATGCACTATATGTGTGTGTGTGTATGTATTTATGGTGGTATTGTGAACTTGGAACTTTAACACACACACTCTATTAGTTCTAACAAGTCTTTACCTCCGCAGGAACCAAAGTAATCGAAGTGAGGGCGACGGACGCTGACGACCCCACCACTGCAAACGGAGAGCTGCGTTACTCTTTGACGCCCGACGGCGACCTGTCTGCCTTTGAAATCGACAGCATTACAGGTTTTAAACTTGAAGTCATTTCAGCTTCCTCGAGTCTTCCAAAAACCGGCGTTTACGAAAATCTAGCTTGTACCATTAATCTGTAGCTAAAAAAAAAAAAAAACATTGGGGGAACCAATGTAGTCAGTCAAACCTGGTTCTTACTATTTACGAACCTGAAAACGTCTTTAATCGTGAAGAATAGTTCGCATTGTAGCATATGTTCATTAACTCACTTTGTGTCCAGGAATGATCAGCTGCAAAGTAAGCACTCTGGATCGGGAGACCAAGAGTCGGTATGTGGTGGTCGTCCGAGCTCAGGACATGAGAGGAATGGCTTCGGGTAGCACGGCCACGACCTCCGTCACTGTTAGAATCACCGACACCAACGACAACATCGCGTCCTTCACCAGACGTGAGTATCGTACGGCAATAAAGGCGCAATTGTCACAAATACTGAATATTACGAGATGACATTTTACGACGGCAACAAACTGCTCGTCTTTTATTCTGTTTTTGAAATTAGGCCTTCTAGTAAAGAAATAATTGCTCATTTTTGAGCATTTGTGTAAAATAAATATGACGGTTTGACACAAAATGGATTTGAAGAAACCCGAGTTTAACCAAAGCTAAATAACGGCTAAAAGAGTTCCGTTTCCGCCGTAGGGACGTACGAGTTGCAGGTTCCGGAGGACCACAAGCTGAACACGAGAATCGGAACCTTAGAGCTGGAGGATCGAGATCAGATCCAAAACAAAGAGCCCATCTTCTCTTTACCCATCGACAACAAAATGTTTTTTGTGGAGCTCGGACCCAGCAAGGATGGCAACCTCATGTTGAGACAGGTAAAACTCATCCTTTTTTTTGTTTTTTTGTCGTTGTTGTTATTTTAATGCCAAATTACTTTAGTTGCAACACTGTAACCTAAGACAGTATTATTTTAAACTAAACTGTTTTTGTTCCTCGTGGACTAGAAAATAGCTTTTGTTGTTCAAACCAAAATGATAATGCTATTAGCTATCAGAAATTTGTGTGGTAGTAATAAATAGTTGGGAGTTTGCATTTCTAAATAGACATGATCAGCCACACAGTTAGACACAGTTAGATTCATATAATTAAGTCCAAATGCAGGCAACCGGAAAATCTGGATTTCACAACACTATGCCTCACAGGAAATGTAGTTTCCGCTATAATCAATGAAAAGTAGAAGTTCCTAACTGTTGCTTTCAAACTGCCAATAAATGTTAATTTCTAAACTCTGGTTCCTAATCGTGAAACGGCTTTCATCGCCATCCATCTGGAAACAGAAATGTAAAATCAAAATTTATTGACACAATGCCTCACGGGGAATGTAGTATTCCTTCAGGCAAAACCGCCATAATCAACCAAAACAAAAAGGTCGTAAATGTCGCTTTGAAACGGCAAAGAAATTGTCAATTTTCTATTCTAATTTTGAAATTCTGGTTCCTGATCGTAAAACTGCCTTTGCGAGTACCGATATCTTGAAATAAGGTTGATACCGGCGCTGATACCGGGAAAAGATACTTGCCCATCCATACACGAGATTAATTCGTTCAGCGTTTGGGCTCGTAAGACAAATTCACCGTATGACCGGCAATCCAAACCTATGTTCAATAGCTAATGCGTTTAGAACTCCAGGTAAAAACATCCAAATTGTACATACATATTAAAAATTGGTGCCAAAATAGTATGGTAAGTGCCACGTATATATAATATACAAGTACACTATCAGAAAACATCATAAGTAAAAAATAAAGAAATTATTTATTTACTTTTGAGTGGCGCTTGTTATGCCCATATTCCCTAGTAAGGGCAGCCTAGGCTAAGCTAGCTTCGTGTTTCTTGATTATCTCCAGATTCATTTCCATATAAATCATCTTCTTACTTCCATCTCTATAATCACTAGCAATTTTGGGACTCATGGCTAACCCTTTCAACTTTGAAATAAGCAGTATAAATACACTTTTGTAACCACTCATGATGGAACAAAGCTCTACCATTCCGCCATTTGGAAACGAGTGAGGCCGACCAATAGCAGACCACCATCTCCGTGAAGAGACGCTGACCAATAGCGTAACAGAAAATAAGTGCAATTACCTAAAAACGCCTGCAGATGGAAACAAAACAACAAATACAGTCATCCCCCTAGGGTCATGACAGTTGTTTTTGTCGCCGGAAAAATACCGTTAAGAGGGGGCGAAAAAACTCAGTATTCCACATCCCAACATGAAAAAAAAAACGTAAGCCAGGGACGCTGTAACGCGAGAGTCCACTGCATTAAACTCAACGGGGATGGAGTCTACTATATTTGTTTATGGCCCTACCCCTACCCCCCTGCAAAATATTAAGGCTCATCTATGTTCCAGTTGCACCGGTTTCTCTTTTGATGTGACATTTAAGCGTCTTTTTATCCTCGGCTGACTCCGGGCACATAAATAGAACTCAGGATCCGAGCATTACAAAACATCCACGAGCAAAGAAGAACATAAGCATCCGAGGCAAAAGCCACACTCACACACATTTACGCAGGCGCTCTGATAAATAACAATGCGTGGCGTTGCCCGTCTGCTGAGTGGAGATATTTCACGCTTGCGAGGTTTCAGATAAAGTATTTACGAGACATCACAGAGCACCAAATGTATTCCAAAGACGTGGAGAGGAAGCCCAATCCTTTGGCTCCGTGCGTGGCCAGTCTAGTCCATGGGCCGCACGCTCGTTAAAAGTGTTTACCGGTCGTCGTTAGCGAGAATAATCCAGTTAGCGGCACGCTCCCGTCTACCTGTCCGTAGATTATAAAAAGAACGTAAAGTGAAAGGTACGATTGCTCTAATGCCCCCAGAAATTGGAACGGAAATGGGAAAGAGGGGAATAGTGCTGCTTAGCACTGGATGCTTGTTCACATCAAAGGATGGATGGAAAACATTCAGAAATGTAAATGGTATAGGCAAAAGTATTGGGACACATTGCACAGATTTTTTTTAAGTTCTTAAAGGTTTTGCAAAAATTATACTAAAATGACAACTTTCATGTAAGAGTATTGGTGAAAAAAAATACTACAATCTTGCTAGGTTAAAATGATTCCTCGCCAAATACTACTTGACAGTTGTAGTAATACAATTTTTTTCTTGAAAATTTCTAGAATGTTTGTACTATGGATATTTCTGAAATGTTAAAATGATCAGTTTTGAATTATGATCACTTTAGTTATGTAACAACATGATAATGACTTGATTTTTTTCGTTTTATGACTGTTTAATTCATAGGGGAAAAAAATCCCCAAATTGGATATAAAAAAAATCATTCTCCCCCAAGTGCTACTTAAATCTTGTACTAGTAGTTGTAGGATGTACTAGTTATTTCTGTAACATTAAAAAAGACTCGCAATTTTTCATTTATTACTTTAGTCATGTAATAATGTCATGATCACTTCAATCTCGTCTTTCTGACTTTGTATTCTTGGAAGAAATGGTAAACTAGATTGTAAAATTCAAGCATTTACTTCCAAAACAAAATGTCACTTAAATTTAGGAATACATTTTTTTAAATCTATCACATTGATCTTGTTAATTACAATCTTTCCTGAAAAAAAAAAAAAAAAATCTAATTGATCCGGTAATACAGTTCTAGAAAAAAGATAAATACTACTTGATCCTCTATGTGGTATGAGTAGAATTTCTCTTGTTTGTTTATCTTTAAAACTATTATCCTGAACTGTCTCTCGGGTGATATTCAGACTCTGGACTACGAGACAAGAAACAGCTACTCGTTCAGCGTGCAGGTCCGGGAAAACCTACGAAACTTGCGCTTTCCTGCTGACAACGTAGCTACTGCCGTTACCACAGCACAGGTAAATTACAACAATACTTAACCACCTAATCACTAAGTACATGGCCACACTTTTATCTATTCATTAATGTGATCTGTCTGTTCAGTTAGTAATGCTTGTCATCCTCTCTCTCATGTACCGTATTTTCCGCACTATAAGGCGCACCCAAAAGCCTTAATTTTTTTTAAAAAGCTGATAGTGCACCTTATAATCAAGTGCGCCTTATATATGGATCAATATTGAGATTGGGACTGGTAGATAGGGAATGAACTGATAGAATAAGCTTTACCTGTTTCTTTTGTGTGTTTAAAGTTGAACAAGGTTGCTCATATTGACATTGACTTACTATGCTATTGAGAGTTTAGAGTTATTATTTGAGTTATTGTTATTACTTTGAGTAGAGTATTGCTATATTGTCATTGAAATTTGTTTTAAAATATGCCATTAATTGAGGGTGCGCCTTATAATCTGGTGCGCCTTATATATAAATGAATATTGAGATTGGAATTCGTAGACGGGGAACGATCTGATAAATAAGCTTTACCTGTTTCTTTTGTGTGTTTACAGTTGAACAAGGTTGCTCATATTGACATTGAGTTATTATGCTATTGAGAGTTTTTATTTGAGTTAATATTGTTATTACTTTGAGTATTACTATATTGTGATTGAAGAAGTTTTAAAATATGTCATTAATTGAGGGTGCGCCTTGTAATCCGGTGCACCTTATATATGGAAAAAGTTTGAAAATATGTCATTAATTGAGGGTGCGCCTTATAATCCGGAGCGCCTTATAGTGCGGAAAATATGGTAAAAATGAGCACTTGAACATTTGACATCTGCTACATAGCAGCCCAAGTTTCGGACCATCGGATATGCCGAAGCCTAAAAGTCTCAGTTCACTTCCGACCACATCAAAAATCAAATAAGGCAGATCAACAAAAGCGTCAGTGAAAAAGTGTTCTCGCATCCGCAGGTGAACGTCAAAGTGTTGGATGTGGACGAGCCGCCGGTATTTTCACAGCCGACGTACACCTTCAACGTGCCTGAAGAAAGACTGGTCAACAACATTGGAACCATCAGCGCCAGAGATCCGGACAAAACCGGCAAGAGTATCCGGTGCGAATCTATTGCGCCACACGCATCAAATATCCAGTTGTGGTTTTACGACGCTAAAATATGGTAATGGGAACAAATGTTGCCGGGAAAATGAGCGGCCGCGCTCTTCCTCCCCTCAGGTACTCAATCTTGGACAAGGATTGTCCAATCGCTATCAATCCAATCACGGGGCAGATGTCCACCCTCAGGACTCTGGACCGCGAGCTGGAGGGCCTGCACATGTTCCAAGTTAAAGCCCAAGAGGAGCCAAGCGGTGCGTCATACACACACACACACATACACACACATAAACACACCCTTTTCCCCACACACACTTTTATGAATTCAAAACAAAAGCTCCTCACAGGCAAATGGAAGCCATGTGTCGGATAACACGCGCTCGGGGAGCGAGTTACAGAGGCCAAACTCACAGTTTCTCCCGCATGTGTTGGAAACGCGGCGTGTAGTCGATCGGCGAGGAAAAACACGCATCAGACACCTTGCCAACGCACCTGGCCGAGCCTCAGCGCGAGCAGAAAATCACATTACGCCGTCTCTTTGTTCGTCTGCAGCCCCCCCAAAGCAAAGCCTGTATTTTTAGACGGGCGGCCAACAGCATCCAAAGATCTATTTTAGTGGTTTGTCATCATGTTTAGGGAGCACGACGGTCCCCCGAGCCCCGTTCGACAGGGTCTCCGATATAGTGATCCGCACGCAGGAAGGCACTAAAGATAGTCGCTACATTAAATGGTAGATTTTAAAAGAACGATGAGGCTGCTTTAATGTGACAAATAAACAGCTTGCAAATAGAAACCCTTTTGTCCTTTGGCCTTAATCATCTCAGCCGATGACAAAAACTGCAAAAAAAAGCTTTGGTATGAATACAAGCGAAATGAAAGCTGCGAGCAGCGATGAATGGCGCGTGGCACCACCACAAATGTTGGGGAGTTACGAGAGCGTGGACTGATTTGTTCCTCTTTAAAAGATACACGGTAAGGGCTGAGATAACTCCAGAATTGCCACTTCAAACTAAAATTAGGGAAGGACAGATAATCGGCTGAAAGCGGTAGCCAATTTCGACGCTTTAGATGGGTCAATAATTTGTAAACAGTAATGCTGAAATGTGGACCGATCAATAGTGCAGATTTGTGAAAAATAACGATAAAAATACATGCAAACTAATGTATTATCATGCTAGCATTCAATATTTGAATAACATAACAAAACGATTCACAGTTTAAGATCGACAATTTGTTTAAATTTGGTGGCCGATGGACAAAAATCTCATGGACGAATTGCTATTTTACGGACTCCTAAAAATGTCCAAAATAAGACGAAAATGGTTGCTCACATAATACAGTGATCCCTCCTACATCGCGGTCTCGGGTATCGCGGTCTCAGTACTTTGCGGGTTTTTCCAGGAAAAATTAAAAATATTTCCAAATAAAAAATTAATTTAAAAAATGTGCAAAAATGGAGAAAAAAAATGAAAAAAAGAAGCAAACAAGTACATTATACAGTACCGTATTCATCAAATAACTAAGTAATATTAGTTAATAACTAACTAACCCGCTAATGTCGGCGAAAAATACAGTAAATTCATAGATTAAAGTTCGGCAAGTATTTATATGTTAATTGACTGACTTTAAGATTGTTGTTGATTTATTATTCAACAGATACTACATGATACACCATACATGAGCCAAAATAAATGTCAAGTTCAACTTGCGTACTCTTTCCCCGGAGTCTTGGTTCAGATAACCAGTCCTGAGAACAAATTCTCAACAAACTAAGTCATATTAATTATTTAATGGATATACAATAATGTTATTAGGGATAATGTAATGTTAAATAATAGGAGAAAGGAAATAAAATACGCAAAAATACAAAAAAAAAGGATTGTTTATGGTTACTGCGGCTATATTGAGGCGTACATAGAAATTTAGGAACTGATACCCTACTTCACGGGTTTCGGACTTTGCGGGGGGTTGAGCCCCCATTAACCGCGAAGTAGGAGGGATCACAGTATTGCCTTGCCATATATATTGCAGTATTTGGTCAATTTTGTGTATCTACTCTTGAAAAACATGGTTACCCAACTTCAGTTTGCGAAATAAAACAGTTCAAGCCACGTATGTTGAAAAGGCCTCAAAATTGCAATTTCTTTTAAGTCAATGAAAACAAGCCAAAAAAATCAATATGTCTAACCGAAGGCCGTGTGACACATCCAAACGTCTTTGTGCGATCGTGATGGGATTATTTCACCCTAAACGCAGTTGATTCCTTTTCAAGCGACGCCGCAGTCAAAAGCGACGCCCGCGGGCGGCTCGACGTGACGCTCGGTGATTGTTTGTTGATTGATTTTAGGATTGGAGTCGTTTGTCAAAGTCAACATCGTCGTGGAGGACGTCAACGACAACAAGCCCGAATTGGATGCGGATGACATTTTTGTGTGCGAGAATGATGCCGCCAATACAGTAAGTTGCGTTGATGCTCAATTTAGCTCATTATTTAAAAACGTACCACCGCTGACATTGACTGGCTTTGACGACTAAAGACGTCAAAAAGATCTTTGACGCCTGTTGTTCGCAATGGCAGCGGACGTGTTCAAGGTGTGGGCGGAGCTCAATGTTTGATTACGCCCACAAATCTTTTGTCTCCACCTACACTGAGGCTCAGCACTTTCTTTTTTAAACGATTTTCTTGGCGGCTTTAATTCGTCGTCTTGTGACGCCACTCGTTATTTTTTACACTTGCCTGAACATGATAAACTGAAAAACTATATAAACTATTGAGTGCCCCACCCCAAATACCGACCCCGGCCATTTAGAAAGTGCTGTCTGTGGGGGACATTTCTATAATGAGGACATCTTTTGTCCACAACCTTTAAACCCAACGTCCTACACCAAAAATGGAAAAAAAGAAGAAATAAATAAGAGTAAATAAATATTTGTCCACAGAAAAATATTAAATATTAAACCCTGTCACAAAAATAAGACATTATTTTCATTATTAATAAATATTTGCCCCCCCCCCCCCCCCCCCCCCCAAAAAAAATCAACATAAAGTGTCAGACGTGTTATCTAAAAAAAAATAATTATAAATAAATATTCGTCAAATATTCAATTTAAAGTGTCCTCTTTTGGGATCATAGTAGAGATGTGTTCACAAAAATAAACAACTGACATGACAGGTAACGAGAGGCGACACATGACAAGTTGGGTCCAACCATTCTAGTTTGGGGGAGAATCTGGAAATCTCAACATAAAATCAGTTTTATGAACTTATATTTTCAATAGTTACTTTTAAAGGATTTTTGCATGTTTGTTTTATTTAAAATCTTGAGTACACCCTGAAGTTCCTTCAAGTACCCCCAGTGGTACTAGTACCCCCATTTCAGAACCACTGTCCTACACAATCAGAACCAACATTGATTGGTCCATTCTCAAGGCCTGTAACATTCTGGATACGCTTCTGTGGAGAAGTACAATGTTTAATAGGAGGAGTCAAATATTTGGCTCCACCCACACTCCTCAAACTGCACTCTACATTTTAAGGTTGATATTAAGTTGATTTAAGGCCTTTTAAATTCTCTTTTTTAATTGGGTTCTACAGATCGTGTATGTCTATAGTGTTTCTTTTCGTCAAATACCTCGCTAGCTTTTATCTGAAATTTGTTTTCCATTTATGTCTAGTTCTCAAAATATGTTTGAAATCTGTATTATTTTGCCAGTGTCTACTCTTTTTTTGCCATTTTTTTTTCTGTTTTTCTGCTTTTCATTCGTCCGTGTTTTTTTTCCCTTCAGGTCATCGGAACGTTGAGGGCCACCGATCAGGACGAGCAGCCAGCCTCGTTCACCTTCCTTCTGGCGTCTCCCAGCTCCAACTTCTCCATCAGAGACTTTGGCAGTAAGTTACTGTTGTTTATCTATTTCGCAACGCTGACATTTTTGCTATGCAGGCGGCTAAAATGTGTTTCTTGCACCCACGCGAGGGCATTGAAGCCTGTCTGTGGTGCTGAGTGCTGCCTGCAGCTGGAGGCAGCAAATATTGGACATAAGTGTTGCTGTAGAACTACCGTGTTTTCCGCACTAAAAGCCTTAATTTTTTAAAAAAGCTGATGGTCCACCTTATAATCACGTGCGCCTTATATATGGATCAATATTGAGATTGGGATTGGTAGATGGGGAATGAAGTGATAAAGTAAGCTTTACCTGTTTACAGTTGAACAAGGTTGGTCATATTGACATTCAGTTATTATGCGAATGAGAGTTTAGAGTTATTATTTCAGTTATTATTATTACTTTGAGTAATATTATATTGTGATTGAAAAAGTTTTAAAATATGTCATTGATTGAGGGTGCGCCTTATAATACAATGCGCCTTATATATGGAAAAAGTTTTAAAATATGTCATTAATTGAGGGTGCACCTTATAATCAAGTGCGCCTTATAAATGGATCAATATTGAGATTGGGATCCGTAGATGGGGAATGAACCGATAAAGTAAGCTTTACCTGTTTCGTTTGTGTGTTTACAGTTGAACAAGGTTGGTGGTAATGACACTTAGTTATTATGCTATTGAGATTATTATTGTTATTAATTTGAGTATTACTATATTGTGATTGATAAAGTTTTAAAATATGTCAATAATTGAGGGTGCGCCTTATAATCCGGTGTGCCTTATATATGAGAAAAGATTTAAAATATGTCATTAATTGGGGGTGCGCCTTATAATCCGGTGCGCCTTATAGTGTGGAAAATACAGTACTTATTAGGGGGAAATTTATCATAGGAATCTGTCAATCATAACGTGAAACTACTAGATTTTTGAAGAATGGAGGGATTGTCAGAATGTGCGGAGTAATTCCTAAAATAATACGACTGGGATGAACACTTTGATGGCAGTCACGATAGCAATAATTTAAGAGCAGATGATGTCATCTCCAGAACTCACACGAAACGTAAAAATCCAAGCCTGTATGTGAACGACGATTCTGCCATCATGTTCATTAGACCGATTATCACACCGGATTCCTGCTTACGTCAGATCTCTATCTTTGGATACAAAATGTCTCAAGCTAAAATATCTTTTGATCGCATGATTAAAAAAAAAAAACAACAAAAGACGGCAAAGAGCAACCGAGCGTTCTCGTCAAATATTAAAGGTGTGCGAGGATGAAAGCTGCAGGCCGTCACACGAGACACTCAGGTGAAGCGTTGCCGTTTAATCCGAGTCGAACCTGAAATAACACGCCACGCGGCAAGAAAGATAAACAGGAAGGTTGGGAGTGGCCTCGTCTATTTCCTGCGCGTTGGTGCCCGGGGGGGTTCTGCAGCAATGATGGAGGGAAGACAGATGAAGATGATTTGGAGAAAAAAAAAAAGATGAAAAGAAGCCAGGGGGAGGAAGATGAGGATTAGGTGAAATGGATTCGATGAATACGAATGACAATGGCACTCAGCAAACCTCTGCCAAGGCTCAACGACCCGAAAAGTCCATTTAAACATTTATATATTTGGAAAAATATTTCAAAATACATTTTTTTTGACGAGGAAACTTGAATTTGGGATTGATTTTTAATCAAGGTAATCATGTAAAAGAAATCTTCATTTGGGATTCTTGTTAAAAATCAGAATAGAATTTAAGGCGGCTCTGTGGAGTAGAGAATAGCACGTCCGCCTCACAGTTAAAGAGACCCAAGTTCCTTCCTGTGGGGAGTTTGCATGTTCTCCCCTAGCCCGCTTGGGTAAATAAATCTCTCCGGGCACTCCACCTTCCACCTACACTCCAAAAACATGCACGGCAGGTGAATTGAACATATTAAAGTGTGTAAGATTTAGACCGTTTTTCCCTACGGACAGCAGGTGGTGGATTTGCCATTGTACCTAGCTATAACAAACATGGCCGCCTCCGGAGAAGTGCCACCTCCCATGTAATATCTTTTAATAATAACTAGAGCTACGATTATATTTAAAACATACTGTTGGTCATTACAAACACATTCATTTGCAAGGTTTTGAAATTTACAATCATTTAATATATTCCTTTTTAGTCTAAATCTTACACACTGTCCCTTTAAATTGTCTTTAGGTATGATTGGGTGCGTGAATGTTTTTTTTGTCCCTGTTTGCCTTGCGATTGGCTGGCACCAACAAGTCTGCGACCTTTTTGAGGATAAGCGGCTCTAGAAAATGGACGGATATGTATGTATAAATATAAATAATACAAAATATAAATAAATATAAATATATCAAACGAGGAAGGAATAAAACAAGGAAGAGGGAAACAGACAGCGGCAGGTGAAAGTGAAGTTCCTCTGAGGTATTTTAAAAGACGCAGCAGGGGATGGATGGATGGTTTTATAAAGACACAGGGGG
Source organism: Hippichthys cyanospilos (assembly GCF_059441005.1). Taxonomy (NCBI): domain Eukaryota; kingdom Metazoa; phylum Chordata; class Actinopteri; order Syngnathiformes; family Syngnathidae; genus Hippichthys; species Hippichthys cyanospilos. Next base: position 5,875,968 of record NC_142376.1, read on the forward strand.
GGGAGAAAACATGAGCGATGAGTGCATTTCACAACATGTCATGCGCTGTCTCCTCGCGCCACTTAACACTCGCTTTACACACACAAGAGCTGCAAAGTGACGGTCCTGTCAAATATTCATGCGCTACAAGGCCGCTTTCACCACCTCGCCCTGGTCCGAGTCGCCTAACCCCCAACAGCACCACCGCTCCCTCCCTCCCTCTCTCTCGTCACTTTCCCCGATGGCGGGGAAGTGACAGCCGCCGGTGTCGACACGGATTTCACTGCATTAGACCGTCAAGCAAACACAGAAGTGCGACGAGACGGGATAATGAGATTCAACAAAGAGGGCGAAGAAAAGACTGCGCCGGGATGCGGGACAATCCGGGGAGACGGCGGAGACTTCCCCGTCAAACAAAGCCGAGCGAGACGGGAAGGTGCAGGACAGAAGATGTTTAGATCTTTTATTGACACGCCCTTCGAGACTCTGCATGTTTTTCATTGGGCAGTGACAACATAAAATGGAGGCTGTCTGGTGGGATGGATTGTGTTGTGTTTTGAAGCGTCTTCTGGGCGGCTGGGGACAAGCTACAGTGAGATGCAAAACATTACTCCAACTTTCATGACTTTGTGGATTGTTTGGAGTCAGAGTGCACCCCCAACCCGTATACATAATGTTCATTTTCCAAGCACAGGCAGCAAGTGCTAGGACAAAGGTGTCAAACTCAAGGCCTGGGGGCCACACCTGGGCCGCCACGTAATTTTGTGCGGCCCTCAAAACAGATCACTTAAGGATTTTTATTTTAACAAAAAATAGAATAAATAATATATGAAAAAGTAAATAGAATAGAAACCATAGTTTCACAGGAGTTCAGTCATTGTTAGTTTCAATGTGTTCTTGTTATATTGTTTTTCAGAGCATTAATAGCTCTGGGGGGAAAATCTGTCTCTGAGTCTGTTTGTCCATCTTTTTTTAGCCCTGTAGCTCTGACCATTCAAAAAACAAATCCGTTGACAGTATCCAAATTTTGTGATTTCGGTGATAAACCCATGGTTGGGGGATGGCCAGCTGTCACCAAGCCAACTACGTCTTTAAAGGGACACTGCGTAAGATTTAGAGCGTTTTTCATTAAAAGGAATAAATTAAATGATTGTAAATTTCAAAAACTTGCAAATGTGTTCTTAATGACCAACAGTATGTTTTAAATAGAATCTTAGGTCTAATTATCATTCAAATTATATTACATGTTTCTTATAGCTATGGACTATGATAAATGCAGCACCTCCTGTCACACACTGTCACTTTAAATGTTTGAACACGTTTTCATTTAAAACTTTGCTCTGTCTTTGAGACAACAAGTCTTCCGTTTTCCTGCCATTGTCAGCTTTTGAATTCCTCAAGCCATTTCTACATTGTGGCGATTTAAAAAAAAACAAAACAACCTAGACTGTCGAACAGGAAGCTTCGACTGCTTGACTGATAGCTTTATTGTTGAACTGAGGTTTTACGTCGGCTTCCTTGTTTTTGCTTTTTTTTTTGGTTTCAAAAAGGTTACCAATTGAACTAAACAAATATTTGTCATCTATTTGTATTCAGACAACAGCGCATACGTCCTGGTGAAGCAAGGACCGTTCAGCCTGGACGATCCCGCAGATTACAGCGTGGACGTAAGCATCAGTGATGGAGGACGGCCCATCCAGACCAGTAACACCAAATTGGTCATCAAGGTCTGTTTTTTTCTTTGTTTTTTTGCGTGTGTGCCTTTGAATCTCGACACAGGTTAATCTCGAGTCTTTTGCAGGCATGCCGCTGCGATGCCAGACGAATCCCAACGCAATGCAAGGCCGTGGCTCAGAAGATGGGCGTGAGCGTCCATGTCCTCATCGCTATTCTGCTCTGCATACTCACCATACTGGGTCAGTTTTAAGTACCGTAATTTCCGCACTAAAAGGCGCACCGGATTATAAGGTGCACCCTCAATCAAAGACATATTTTAAAACCTTTTCCATACATAAAACGCACTGGATTATAAGGCGCACCCTCAATCAATGACATATTTTAAAACTTTTTCAATCACAATATAGTAATACTCAAAGTACTAACAATAATAACTGAAATAATAACTCTAAACTCTCAATAGCATAATAACTCAATGTAAATATCAGCACCCTTGTTCAACTGTAAACACACAAAAGAAACAGGTAAAGCTTGCTTTATCACTTCATTCCTCATCTACGGATCCCAATTGCAATATTGATCCATATATAAGGCGCACCTGATTATAAGGCGCACCCTCAATTAAAGACATATTTTAAAACATTTTCCATACATAAGGCTCACCGGATTATAAGGCGCACCCTCAATTAATGACATATTTGAAAACTTTTTCAATCCCAATATAGTAATACTCAAAGTAATAATAACAACTCAAATAACTCTCAATAGCATAACTCAATGTCAATATGAGCAACCTTGTTCAACCGTAAACACACAAAATAAACAGGTAAAGATTACTTTATCACTTCATTCCCCATCTACGGATCCCAATCTCAATATTGATCCATATATAAGGCGCACCTGATTATAAGGCGCACCATCGGCTTTTTAAAAAAATTAAGGCTTTTAGGTGCGCCTTATAGTGCGGAAAATACCATACATGAAATTAGAGTCGCCCTTGCTTTACCATGGACAAAATTTCACGCGGTAGAACTTTCCCTCCTCCTGGTGTTGTAGGTTTAATTAATAATGCAGGGACAGATGCGGAAAACAATGCCTGCGGTTTCCAACGCGCTGTTATTCTCTTTGATACCTTTGCCCCCCCCCCCATTTTTCACCTTGTACTCTGCTTCAGTCAACTCATGATTTGCGGGGTGGGGGTAATTTCTTGCCGTACTTGAGTCAACTTGTCACTTCAACTATTTATTTTCCCTGACGACTGAACTCAACAGATATCTCGGCTTTCCACTCCTTTCTTTGACAAAATAGAATTGCTACGGATCAAGGCGTGACGTAGGGAAAAAAAAAAATAAAGTCAATCGTGGTCGCGATTTTGTTTGATTGAGATCTTGGGCATGTGGGATGGAATGAAAGAGAAAATTGTGGGAAAAGTGTGTGAAGAATAGAAGCGTTAATGAGGAGTTTATCAGCACTCGAGGTGCCGTCTGCTTATCAAACAGCGGCAAACATTAAGTGGATGAACTATTAATATGCTCCACTTCTTGGTTTTCTTCTCGAGTCCCATTGGGTCTCCTTTCTCTTTATCAAACCCTCTCACCACAGGCCAGATTAACTATTTAACACACTTGTCATTATCTCCCGCGCCCCGAAGCAATTTAGCGACGTTAGCTCCCCGCTCGCCACAAGTCGCATTTGACCCTTGACAAGAAAAAAAAAAGAAAAAAAGAACGTTTTCTCACTGGTTTTTCTCGTCTTCTCATTTTTCTTCTTCGGAGTCGGCTATCTGTCGGGTTTAATAAAGTGGCGAGCATGTGTTGTAAAAGATTAATCTGTTGCTTTCCCAAGCATACTGGAACGAGGCGCACTCGACCGGCGCTGAAAGGCAACGCGAATGTCGAACGTCCAGAGAGAGAGTTGGGGGAGAGAGGAGTTCATATCAGGACCCCCAGAGCTCGTGGCTTTAATATAATGTCAAAAGTGTCCTTCACTCATCCCTTCCCTTATCTTACTTTTCGTCCTTTGCTACCTCTTCGTCTCTTTCTGAGCTTTGTAGTTCATTTTATTTGGCAAATCAAAATTTTGCATGGAACAAGAATATCCTTTTACACTTGATTTTTTCCCTGATAATGTTTTCTGTCCTTCAGGTCCTACAACCGTCTTCTAGGACTTTGTGTCATTCCTGCATTCTTTTCCTCCTCTGCCTCACTTTGGTTAATCGCTTCACACCATGTCTTTCGTTTTTTTACTTTTTGTCCTTCACTACTGCCTCCTCCTTAGCTTTCTCTCAGTTTCTTTTTATCACTTCGTCTCATGATTTCTGTCCTTCAGACCCCGCCAAGACCCCTTACTTGCCTTCATTCCACTTTCTAAGTTTCTATCTTCCACTTCTGCCTCAACATCCTTCAATTCTTACCTACTTAATTATTTTCTGTCCCTCGCTTCTACTCTTCCGCAACATTTTTATTCATTTCTCCATCCTTCGTTCCTCATATGTCCCTTCATGCCGCCATCCATTTCCTGCCATCATTTTGCATTATGTCCATCACTTCTTCCAAACGTCCAAACATCGGTTCTCAAATGCTTGACATCCTTCAATCTCTGTTTTTGTTTCAATCTTTGTTTTTTCCTTACTTCCTCCCTCCACATGTCCTCAAATGCTTTCCCTCCTTCACTTCCAGCCTCGGCCTCTGTCTTTAGTCCCTCTCTTCCTACATTCTTCCTTCCCCATGTCCTCACATGCTTTCCAGCCTTCTCTTCCTGGTTTCGTTTTGCTTTTTTTGTCCTTAATATCCTCTCTCCTTTAAGCATACATTGTCTCACCTCTTTTTCTGTCCGTGTGTCTTCCTACATTCTGTCTTTCCTCTTGGTTTTTGCCCTTGACTCTTAGCCTCCTCCCACAATGTCTCTCACTTTGTCCCCATTGTCTTTGTTTCTTCCATTTCTCCTTCTTTCCCAACTCCTTCTCATTGATATTCCCGCCTTCCGTCTTCCCGTCCTTGCCGAGTCGTCGCTGTGTGTTTTTAGAGCTTCTTGCGCTGGAGGCGAACTTCGCAGACACCTAAAACCATCCGGCTGCTCATTTTCCCCTGTTTTCCAAGCTCGCTCCCTCGTTAGCGCGCCGCCTTCCTGCCTCTTCCTTCTTGCTCGCTTCCTTCATGGCCCCATTCTCATTCCTGCCCTAATTTCCCCACATCTTTACAGAAAAGCCTTGGATGACCGCTTTAATCTTGCCAGCCCAAGTTTTCACGCACTCGCTAATCGCATCTGTCTGTCAAACATCTAAAAATTACCGGGAAAACTTTCCCTCGCGTCCCAAGAAAGAACCGAGCGGTTTCTCCGACCGAAAATTGAAAAAGTACTCCTTGCGCTTCGCAGTGATCGTCATCCTATTTGTGATGAAGAAGCGCTACCACAAAGACTCTCTGGCCGGCATGAAGAATAGCGGCGAGATCCACGAGCAGCTTGTCACCTACGACGAGGAGGGCGGAGGCGAGATGGACACCAACGGGTATGTGGACGCAAAAACTTCTTACAAAAGAGGATTCGTGTAGCAAAACAAGGAAACAAGGTATAAAAATCACTGCATTACTTGGGATGAATGTTCAAATATTAGTAGAATGATAACACATCACTCCAGTATCAAAACTGGCGTATTTTGACCCAGACAGTATGTAAGAGTTAAAGTATTGGCGTTTTGCCACGTTTTTGTGACGTTTGAAGCAGCTTTTTTGGTGTATCAATATTTATTTGCCAACTTAGTCACGCGAGGCTCTTTGTACTTGAAGAAAAGCCACATGGCGGATTAATCTTCCTCCGTTTGCAATATTTATCCCCTCTGCTGCATCCTATCATTTAGTGACCCAGTTTATCTGAAAGGAATCATTAAAGTTGTATGTAATCTGAATCTAATCTCATGCGAAGCCTATTAAAAGGCGCTTGCTTAATGCATTGCTCATGTTTAATGCTCAAATATGGTCGCCGTCACTATCGTTATTGGCCGATTATGTTCAGTTTGTTTCAGTTTCTCCAAGGACTGTCATAGGGTAGCTTTTAAGTCATCTAGGTGACTAGATATCCTCTTCTACCAGGACATGTTTACTTTTGGGGAAATGGTCCAATGGAAAATAAATCTCAATCAAAACAATGGAAGAAAAGCAAAACTAAATGTATGCTCAAGATTGTTAAATGAAAGATACGTTTACGAACGTACATTCCAGTCTCAGCAAACGCTTGATTCATTTACGTGACGTGAGCAAATATTTGCTTTTATTCAGATACTTATTGGTGCAATCAAGAGTTACTGATTTTCATTATTGAAACCGTATCTTCGAAAATAAGCTTGCGCATCGATTTTTTTCACCTGTACCCGAATGTCCTCTGTTTTTCGAACATCGTTTTACCTGGTTGACTGTTAAACCTGTGTGACCAGATACCCCCCTTTACCCCCCAGATACCCCCCTTTACCCAACTATATCCTATGCCCATCTTTGTGTTTTTTGGGAGAGAAGGTTGATAGCGTTAACATTTGTGAACAGATGTCCTATTTCTTCTGGATACTGTATGGCCTTTAAAGCTATCTATTATTGCTACGTTGTCTACAGTTCTTAACTGAGGCATCATGAATGTATTTTTACTCAGTTTTATGAGGCTATCAACTGTATATCAACATACCGAATTCATACCTCCATAGCTTCAGTTGTTTCCTATTATAACCCCTTAACGCGCTCTTCCTCTTGCCTCCAGTTACGACGTTTCCATCCTGACATCAGCTTTCAACGACGGCTCCCTCCTCCGCCACCCGGACTGCCTCCCCCACCCGTCTCTCTACGCAATGGTCCAGAAGACCCAGCCGCACCATCACCAGCACCAAGTGCAGCCTGCCTCCGCTTGCAAGGGCGACATGGCGGCCATGATCGAGGTGAAGAAACACGATGCAGACCACGACCGCGAAGGCTTCCCGTATGACACGCTGCACATCTATGGCTACGAGGGTCCCGAATCCATAGCGGGGAGCCTAAGCTCGCTGGGAAGCTCCTCTAGTGGCGCCTCAGACTCGGACTACGACTTTCTGAGCGATTGGGGGCCCAGGTTCAGGACCCTGGCCGAGCTGTACGGCGTGGATGAGTCGGACTACTACCACTAGTTGACCTTTTCACCATGACGCTACATGTACTTCCGGGTGGTAAAAGCTCTGATCGTTACATGCCGTCTGTCCAACACAGGCCGACTGAGAAAACTACTGGATGAATATTTTAGGTTTCCTGTTTATCGATCTACAGTCGTTTGAATGCGTGAAGTGTCTGGAGAAAAAAAACGACGTTCCATAAGGTCAATTTCGGATGATAGAGAAAACACTGACTCTAATTTACATTCCAACAGTTAAGTTGATTAAAAATAGACATAATGAAAATTTTAGCTCGGCTAACACGATCCTTGAGGAACTGGCTAATGAATTGACTTTTCCGTTACTCTGATGGATGGCGCAGAATGTTTCTCTTGATGCAAAAATGGAGAGTTGACATTTGCTAGCAGGCTAGCCAATATGTTGTGCTGGATTACGCCAAAACAATCCAACCTATAATGTTATATCTTCCTGTAAGAAAATGCATTCCACAAGCTTGATGATGGATGTTTGGTTCCTACTCTATCCCTCTGGAAGTGACTATTGTATACGTTTCTCCAGTACATCTGGCATCGGTACATCTGCCGGCACCAAAACAAAAGTACCTGTATCCGTTATAATTTCAGTTCACGTCAGAGTTAGTCCATTTTCTGCCACCCGGAAGTATCTTGGCGCCTAATGTTTACACTTACTAGGGAAAAGGTCTACAGTCTACAAAAACAGCCATAAAATACCAACGCAACCAGAAACGGAAACAATAGCAACTTGAATAGCATCATTTTTGTCCCTGGACACAGAGCTTGGAGAGTTTCATCTCAATCTGTATTCTTCTCATCCAATCAGATTGAAGGATATCCCGTGAGGGCGAGTGGCCCAATGGGCACGCGGATGCGATTTAAGAACGCAATCGGAGCCAATCAATTGACATCAGAGTGCATCGGATGGCACGTTTTCATGTCTTTATGTTGAACTTTTTATCTTTTAATACACAGGCACAGAAAAAGTCTACTTTATCAGGGACATCAGCACAATATAACGGGACTTAATATGAAGACAATCATGCATTACTTCGAAAGAAGCTATCAGAAGTAGCTTTTGTACGGAATTGTGCAGGTGTACCCCAACCATGTGTAACTGGGACATTGGCTCATTCACTGCAGGCCCAGTTAAATGGATATTTGACTTATATAGCCGTTCAGTTAAAACGCATCTTTGACGAATATCATCGTCAACGGCAGCGAATGAGCTAATAAAATGACACCAGCTCTGCGGTATAATCCGTTTGAACAGTTTTACATCTTGGGTGATAAAAAAAAAAAAAAGAAAAGACAAGGAATGAAACTTGCAATTTGCTTCACCCCATGTATTGTTTGACATAATCTCATTTATGGGCTTTACAGTTTATAGTTTACGGTAGCAAATCAAAAACAGATGAGATTTTACACTCACAAAAAAAAAAAAAAACGTCTACTTTATTAGTGATAGCTGCACTATTCAAAGACATCCAACACACACACATTTCTCATCAAGGTCAAAACTGGATCCCATTTGATTGTGCAGGTGTACCTAATAAATTGGTACGTGCACTTTGAGCTCTTGCTCTTATAGCCTTAGCTACACCGATCCGACGTCAGCCAAATATGACCGCCGGCCCAACTGTGGGCCAAATGACAGAAAAACACTGCAACAACACTGACTAATGAAGAGAAGGCTTTGACTTAACCGGGCAGATTATCTTCTCGATTGTGAAGGTTATTCAATTTGCTCTCGCAATCAGATGTGCATTTAGTATGATGGCCAGTAAGAATCTCATTGTGTGGTTTGGTGGTATACATGTGACAATAATTCTCTACAATACATTACATTAATTACCTTCTGTGCATGGGGGAGAAGTAATACCCCTCCAAACCATAAGGGGGAGGTGGTAGTCACAATTCCTCTTTTTGAGAAGAAGCCAACCGGAAAGTACTTTACGGAGCAGGATATAAAAATCTTGTTCACTCTTGACTGCTACGCATCTAGAAAGTCATTGTGTCAAAATTGGAAGTATAATAATGTGGAAAATGAGCAAAATTTTCATCTGCATTCGTCACTTCCTGTTAATGCGTTGTGCATTGATTCGCTAGCTAACAGCTAATCAAAAGGATAAAATGTCAGAAGGGTCCAACGCTAATTCAACATGTTGAATAGGCTGCAAACTCTCCAAGGCTTTCCTTTGCTTACCGTTTATCTGCATTCGTCACTTCCTGTTAATGCTTTGTGCATTGATTCGCTAGCTAACAGCTATTCAAAATGATAAAATGTCAGAAGGGTCCGACGCTAATTAAAAAAAATTGAATACGCTGTCAACAATTCTGACGTTACAACAGTGTTTTCTACATTTTGTTGTCGTTATCTCAACGATGCATACAGATTCACGGACACTTTTTGACTTGTTCGATTGGTGTATCTAGCCCTTATGTCTAAATGAATGTCCTAAACTCACTTCAACACAGTTCATAGATGCTTCTGGATTATGCGAACTTTCGGCCCGATGTTTTATGATCTGCGCCTATACGTTTCATGTTTGGCATATAATAGTAAAAACAAAGCAAAAAAAACAAAAAAAAATACACACACATAAAGAAATATGATGTATTTCAGCTGAAATAATAGTTAAATTGGTAAGTTTTTGCTTTCGGGAGAATTCAGCTAGTCATTTGGTCCATTTTACTAGCTTAGCCACTGCAAACCGGAGAAGAAAAAATGTCGGAATAGAATAAAAGGAAATCGTGCTTGGACAATTTCCTTTTATTCTATCCCGTGCTTTTTTGTTTGACATTGGCCATCATCACGCTCATTGTTCGGCGCGGAAAGCTCAACTCTCAGAGGCCTCCTTGCCACGTAAAACACAGGAAGCACACAGCAGCTCGGAGGTGCTTCAACTACTTTAACCTCTCATCCCTCTGGCTACTGGCAGCTGGTAGAAGCACTTTCATTAAAAAACAAAAAAAAAGCAAAAATAAGAAAAGCTGAAAGGCGTGGGAATTCCAAGTTGAAGAAGCCTAACTGCAATCAAAAAATAAAAAATAAAACGCCAGGCTAAACTCTTCACTCAAGCAAAAATCAGAAGAAAATCATTTATAGATTCACGAGAGAGCTTTTGTGGAAGTGGGAAAATTCCAAACAACAAAAGTAGGTTATCATTAGGCCTTGGTGGAGGTGTACGCTCAAATGTGAACAAACGCCATTTTGTTTATTACTGTTCTTGCTTGGAAGGCAGTCGTCACAATAACCGGAAGTCACTTTTGCGTTTCGCCGCCGGCGTTCACGTGTGAACTTGGGTTTTCCCTCCCACCTCTCGGTACTCCGCGCTAAGCTAAACAGCGCTAAGCTGAATTTCCTGTCCATCTGGGGGAGGGTTGGAGGGAAGCCGGGCCGGAGGGTTATTTCCCCGGTGGTCCGACACATTGTCCCAACTTCCTGACCTTTGGGCTCCATAAACAGTTTTGGAAAGGAAGGCTGAGAGGTTGAAGGTTAAGAAGGAACATGAGCAGAACAATGAAGCCATTCGAAAAGTTTTCAATCAGGACTACACAGGCATCACAATATTAGCAATAATATAGCTAAAAATAATTCATAATATTTATACCTTGAGACGGGCCGCCGATGACGATTATTGGTAGTCAAAGAGGGCAATATTTGATATTTGGAGCCGATTTGTATTTATTATCAAGACAAAAAAGAGATTATTGGCATAAAAAAAAAATCTAAAGCCAATCCTTAGTTTCGTCAACACATCTTTAGGTATATGTTTAAAGTACTTAACAATTATTTGAATAATTAATTAATCTGTCAAATCTGTCTGACCCTAACACAGTGCTTCTCAATTATATTTTGTCAAGCCCACCCTTGAAAAGAGAAATTTTTTTGCCCCGCCCACCCCTCACTCGACGTGATGTGACTATAAATAAGATTATTATCTCGAATCAATAACCTGTATCCTTTTTAACCCTTGTGCACACGTTTTACAAACTATACACATTGCATTTTTTTTCCTAATTTTGTAAATCGTTTTTAAATACGTAATAATTAGTTATTTATGATTTTTTTTTTTCCTTCAACCACTCAAATTGTTCTGGAGCATCAGTTCTACTCATATATATGTAGCTTATATTTATTAACACCCACAAAAATTCGAAAAATGATATGTCTGTCTGTAGTCTGTGACGTGATGATGACACTTTACGACATAGCCATTAATTGGTTGCTACTGCCATCTACTGTCTTGAGGTGAAACACAAGTCAACAAAGAATTTTTTTGTTTGCTGACATAGTTTGACCGCCGCTCAATGGAATGTTGCAAAAATCACAGAAAAATCAATGTAATAAAGCCGATTAAATGCATCTCAAAAATTGTAATTATAATGGTTTTATATGGTCCAAAATTTGGACAATGATCATTTTTGTACACAAAATAGAAATGTACACATAGAAATGTCCGAATCGTTGCATTTTGAAATTTTACATGTTTTAATCATCTGCTGGAAATTTCAGCTCCCTAGTGGGTTTTTTTTCCAATGTATTCTTTTATGATATCATAAAAGAAATCAAAGAAATGTCCACAATTTGAGCAAGCTAACTGCGCTAAAACAATTCAAAAGTTTTTGCATCATAAAGGTGGCCACCGACTCAAGGTGAGAGTAGTCAGGCAGTCAATTTTTTTTTTTTTCCTTTTGTCCTCATCTCCCATTAAGGCGTTTATTTTTGGAAGAAAATATAGGCAAATGCTGAGTTAGTTGGAAAATCAACCGCATAGAACTTGGTGAGCTCGCTCTCAGGGTGAGAAAAATGATTTGTTTTTCAGCCAATTTAAGCACAGAAGAGGCAATTGTAGACGGACAAATTGGCCAGCCATTTTCTCTGGCTGGCACACAACAAAATGTGCAGGGAAAAAAACGATGACCTGGAAAAAAAAAGACAAGAACATACAATGAAAAGTTGTTGTTTTTTTCCAGACATTTACACATCTTCAATCCTTGATGTGTTATTGACCACTGATTTTGTCTCTGGGGGTTGTCGTGGCAACAGCTGATATTGCAAGCATGCGTGGGATTGAAATTATTAGCAATCTCTTGCATTCGTTTTTTTTGTTTTTTTTTCCTTCAATCATTGAAATGTATCTGAGATTTTGGCCGAAATGTTGAATATTTTTGGATTGATTAAGTCATTATATCAGGTTGGGATACAAAAATGAACTTTTATGTGTGTGTGCATTTGTGAGCTACTTTTAAAAAAAATTATCTCTTGTTACTGACAGACTTTGACATGTGAAATATACAAAAAAAATGTGCCTCTCCTTGTTGTGTTTTTGTTATTTCTAAAATACTGCATTCAGTCGATTACAACAATCGCTCTTTTTAGGGTTGTATGAAGGGTCAAAATCTGGGCGACATCTGATGAGTGTAAACGTTTATGTGGTATTGACATTTAATTAATTTGTACAAAAAAGTGTCACATGGAAATGTCCTTAAATTTTGCTCTTGATTAGCATTACAAAAAAAAATGCCAGTTACATCATCTTATTGATGTTGAATTTTTTTTGGTTTCATATTCACCGTACTTTTTGTACAAAATCCCACTAAATTTAGATGAGTGTAAGGTGATCACATGACCTTGGCAAACATTTGAAAATATAACCTGTATATTCTTTGTTGTGTAAATATGAGAAGCTGTGTGCCTTCACTATGTCAAGAAAATAATACTGGATTTTTGCTTTCTTTTTCTATTATTGTTTTTACGGCGTGTGTAAAGCAAACTACTTTTTATTACATGGCATTTTTGTAAATGTACAATAAAAAAAGAAACTTTGGAAATGTTTTCATCTGGTGCGTCATGCTTGAGTAAACGATAAAGTGTAATGTAATTCCCCAAATATAAGACACACCTGTGTGTAGGACGCACCAAATTCTGGTATTTTCTACGTTACAGAGTTTATGTTACATTTATGTCTCTTCTCCAGCTGGTTCAACTAAAAACTTTAGAAAATTTTTTAGAGAAATTCCTGTGTGTGAAGAAGGCTGGATGTTGGTTCAGTCTGTTCGCTTCTTTTATTGAAAATCTTCCAGTAACAACCTCATCTAACATGAGCTGCTATTAACTGCAACAGGAACTGGCTGCTAAAAGCCACCTGACCAACACCCTCTCGCTCGTACCATTAGGATAATTCTTGTAAATAAGAATTTGGCTGATTTAAAAATGCACATCTGTGCATCAAAACTCAGCTTATGTGGGTGACGGATCAATCTTCCTTGAATAGTTTTAAATTGAAAAAAAAATTCTAATTTTTAGGACGCATCCATAATTTGGATTTTTTGGAAAAAAAAAGGTGTCTTATATTTGGGGCGTTACAGTATTTTATTTTAAAATGCATTATTACCTAATACCGTCAGTACAACGGGGTTATACGTTTTCTGATACTAAATTTGAAACTAAAATATAACACCTGTTTATTATATTATGTTTATTTATGTACAGGCCTGAAAGTTAACGACAGAACTGTATTTAAAAAATGCACTGTACAATGAGCCCTCTGTTTTTCCCGACATCAGTTTTAGGTACCGTAGTTCTAAAAAAACGTATCGAGAAATAAGAAACCTTAAAAAAAATAGAAAAAAACTCACAATTCAAGATAAACTAAGCAATGACTAAAAAACCGTTTTTCACCCGTTATTATGTCAGACACACACTGGCAAAAATGGACATTTTGTCGCGGACCCCATCACTGATGGATGCCAGTTTTGCCGATGAACAACGAATGACAGAGCAGGAAAAATTTACGAAACGGCCATCTGCTGGTGACGAAGGATTGCAAACATCAAAAGAAGACAACGGGGAGCTGAAATTTCACCCAGATGGTGACAACATATCAACGTTCAAAATGGCACCACCACTTAGTTATCACACCATCAGGAGTGTGCCATCCTTTGGTTAAATTAGAATTATGTGGCAGAAAATTATCCAAAAATGGTCAAAATACCGCACAAGGGTTAAAAATCGAAATCTCCATTCCTCCGAGTCTTCTCAAATCTTTCAAGTTGTCTGTATCGCCACATGCAAGCGTGTTATCGATTTTGACGTCGCGTCATCTGTTGGCATCCCAATGCTATCATGCAGAAGGCGTTGTTGAGTGGATTACACGCTGTGGTCATGTCAAAGTCCCGCGTCGGATTCCTGACTGCCTTTGATTCCCGGCCTTCACGGGATTATTCACAGCGTAATCGCGTCGGAGGGTGAGCGATGCCTTTCATAGCGGTTAGCAGCCATAGTGCCATGTTTACCAAACGCCCCCCCCCCCCCCTCCCCTTCCTCCTCCTTCGTCTTCTTGCAGACATCTGTCACGTGTTCCCAGCAAGCTCCTCGCCTTGAATAAATGATGACAGGGATGATTTGGCGCCCGTGGAGCCCCCCCCCCCCCCCCCCCCCCACCCCCTACCTCTCTAAAAAAGCATCCCAGTTCCTTATTAGCTGCTTTTGGAGCAACTTGAGATGAAGGCAAAAAAGTTGATTCCAAAATAGACTTGGTGGATATTCAGATATAGTCAACATCATCACTGAGGGATTGGCTACTTTTAGAACTTTTTGTTCCTAATGCGAACGGTATAGATGTGCCCTTTTATGCAAACAGTCTGAACACACACACACACACACACACATTTGGAATATTTGTGGTGTCAAAATTAATCGAATGTTCAAAAAGAAAGCAATTATCAAACTCTCAACATATTTTTTAAGAATTGCATAATTTTTTAACCGCCATTGCTTAACTTGTTTAACCTCTCAACAGTCATGATCCTTCTTAGCATTTTTGTTAATTAAATTAAAACAAAGACATTCGATAACATCTGCTTTTTACCTTTTAAAATAATAAATTAAACAGTAACAAAATACATTAAAAAACTTAATACGTAAAATTAGTTCCTCTGTGCAATTGCTTAACTGTTGTTTAGTTGTGTTTTTTTTACAAAGCACCAACAATAAACAACAATAATGTTGATAAACAAAATAAAATTCTAACAAAATAAAATTGATTGATAAATATATCATTTTAAAGGGTTTCGCAGCTGCGTGTAACGAAGATTTGCATCATTGCGCTAATATTTTTCCCGACAAAGACGCGGATACTGGTGACGTCGGAGTTGGAGGTTCTTTCTGATTGGACACGTCAGAGGTGGAGGTTCTTCCTGATTGGATAGAATTTAGCGAATTTAGCGTATAGACGTGACTTCGTTAAAGAAACAAACAACAACTACGCGAATTGAAATAAACCGGTTACATGTAGACTATCCCGAAGTCATTGTATTTTGAGGACATTTTGTCTACCAACATCATTTGTGGTATCGGCACTTAGTATCGTACCGGTTGCCACTCAAGAGTGGAGTACTCGTGTTGGTTTCAAGTGGTAATAAACATCTCTGAAAAAAAAGATGAATGGGGAAAAGAATGACAAAGGAAAACGATGAAAGAGAACATTGGATGTCACACTTATTATCTCTAAAAATAAAGTGGCTGGCAATCGTTGCCATAAAACACACACACAAAAAAAAAAAACGTCCATTATGTTTTTAGGTCAAACACTTCAAGTCCAACCCTGTGTCCCATGTGGCCACCTTTGTTCAATGTCCTAGTTGGCCCCGTACCACAGATGTGTTTTGTCTGCGGCTAACCAGGTATACAAAATGTCATCCCCACGTTTATGCGCAGGATTACACATTCGCCGCTGCCACTTGGCCCCGCGCCCGCAGTCTCATTGGCGCGCAGGCGTAACGCTGCAGTCAACCATCACAAAGAAAGGCCAAATAAACCCAGAGTTGAATATAAGTTAACACGGTGCGGTTTGGCCCATTATACCTTCCCAGAATCACACTCAAACGTCTGACTTTCCACTGCACGCACAAACAAAGATGGGGCTGGCAACAATGGCCGCCGCTAGCTGTTTGGCTAACAGGATGTTAGCGTGCAGTGGCTAATAGGACAAAACACATTGAAAAGGAGGATATCCCCCTTTGTTGTCCTCTCATCCTCTTTGTCTTCCCCCTTTTGTTGGCGCCGAACAAACGCGACTTCGCCAGGAAATAATGCCAAAAACATTCGCCGTACATGAGACACAACCGCGTCTTGAAAAAAAAAATGTGTTCAATTTGTTCCATGATGTTTGTCGTGCATAATAATTCCATAAGAAAATGTATTTCCCTGTTGGGATTAATGGAACCAATATATTGGTAGGCTGTAGTAATTTTTTCAATTTTTGGATATGTATTTATGTGTACTATACAGTTTTATATTTAACATATTTATGTCTGAGTATTTGAATAGTGTCTGTCTATGTTTGTCACTCCAAAGCAGTTTTCTCAACTATTTTTCAAATTAGAAAAAGAAAAATACTTCAAACAGAGTGCTGTGCCATCCATGTCCGACTAGCCGCATTTTCTTCTGCAACTCTGAATAATGACTTGTCTTTTTTTTTTTTTTTACTATTTCTGGCTTTTCTGGCTGTAAAATTGTGTCACAAATGACAAAACAACAAAACTAAGGCGTTTTGTAAAGGATTACTTATACCACAATTTGGCAATATGTTGCTTTGTGTTCTAATAAATTTGCTTTTAATTTGAAAAGAAAAATCTACACTTCCTGTCACTGCGATAATAGACATTAAATTGGATATTCAGATACAGTACCTGCATCAGAACCGTTAACCACCTGAAGTGTCTTGACATTTCGTTAAGGCTATTTGACAATCCTCGGTTACAAAAGCGTGACACCTATGCTGTTTGTTAGCCCATTGTTTGTTAGCGTTCTACATTGTGTTGTCATCATTAAGGCAGAGAGACTTATTTAAAACAAATGTATGTAATTGTTTTGCATGCACAACATTAATTGTCCCACAATCTGTAAAAAAATGTTCACAAATGGATTTCTTTGTGAGGAAATTAGCTGCATGACAAGTGACCGCATGTAACTTTGTCACCACACTGTGGACAATTTGTATATGAAGTATTGCAGCAAGTAATCTCAGCACGACTTTTTAATTAAGCATTTTTTCCAAAGTTTTTATGAGTGTTTGCAGCTAAAATTGAGTTTTCCTTCTCAATACAAGCATTATATATGTTACTTTTGCTATGTTTTTAAAACGTAGACAAGGTAATGGATTTTAGCCAGGTTGGCTTCCCTAACACAAATATTTTAACAGTCATCATCACGCAGCAGTTCATGAGGGCAAAAAAACAACGTATTGGTTTTAAATACGAGAAATTCAGAAATCAGATTTTCTCCGCTTGATGTCTCGTGTCATGTTGCGTCTGGTGTAATGAGCTTTTGCAGCCACACGATGGTGCTGCTGCACTTTCAGTGGTAGCCGGCTGTGGTTGGCTGTGTGAAATTAAACATCGATCTCCAAACTATTAATCAATTAGAAACCTAACACTGTACACCGGGGGGTAAAATGTCCGCATTTGTTCGTGTGAATCACATAAATGTCAAATCTTTCATCAATATAATCCAATTATGCGTATGTCAGTTTACTACATAATTTCACATGGACATGGTTACAATTAAAGAGACTTTTTTGTTTATGACTGTCAATAATATATTAAAAAAGACGTGTCATACAATATCTGTATGTCTATAACATCAGTGGCTTACCTTTTAGCCAAAGATAAAATCATGGTTGGATTAAAGCATCTTTTGGCGCAGTAAAGTATTGTTGTGTTAACCGAAGTTCCCATGATGACCAGTCTTCTTCTTTTTTTTCCTAAATGGAAGACAAAGAATACCTTTGCTTGTTTGGTTTGTATTTGTCATTATGGGATCGTCTAAACAGGTTTTAGGAGAAAACAACTGCAACAACAGGCATAATACAAGTGTTTTAGAGGGAAAAAAAAAAGCTTTGTTAGGACATTTCCTTTCAGATGACCCCCTGACCCCTCACCTGAGAGTCTCATATTTTTTTCAAATTGCAATTTATAAATAAATTAGAAGGCTAATGCTATTGAAGTGAAGGTGCTTTGTTTGTTTGGAATAGTATTGTGACTGAAAACTTGTTTATGTAGCATTTGGTCACATCAATTAGTCACTGATATTTTATTTTTTGATGTTAATGTAATGTAATTTTTGGTGTATTTTTGGATGTAATTTTTTGGAAAGTTTTTGGAAAAATAATGCGACATTGTCAGCTGCGAGAGTGGTGTTTTGCAGCGTAATCATGCAATCAAATACTCTTCGCCAATACGCGGCACAGTAATGAGACAAAATCTTAAAAGGTGTTAAACTGTGTTTGTTTTTTCAATTCCTGTTAATACATCCTGCAATCCTGTTGATTCTTCTTAATATAGCCTACAGCACAGGTGTCAAACTCAAGGCCCGGGGGCCAGATCCGGCCCTCCATATCATTTTTTGTGGCCTCGCGAAATGCTGATTTCACTTCAAGTTTCTGGCTAAAATAGCAAATTTGCAAGTTGTCTTTAACTTTTAAAAATCTGTGGAGAAAATTCAAGCATTTTTTAATTCACAATCAGTTTTTGCCAGCCTCTGATTTCAAAACTTGGTGCGTGTTTTACGAAAGCATTAAAAAAGGTTTGACTTCACAGTCATACCGGCCCTCTGACAGAAACTAGAACTACAATGTGGCCCCTAGTAAAAATGAGTTTGACACCCCTGGCCTACAGAGTTCCAAATTTATAAAAAATCGTTAACTGGTGTGCCTCAAGATATTTCCAAGGGAAAAAATAGTTCAACAAACACTGCTGCAAATAAATAAAGTATACCGCTATTTGTTTTGACTTCAGTACAGTACACACACTGACCACAAGAGGTTGTTACCTGCACAACTAACGTAGAAACAGATTAATATTGTATGTCCCTCTCCAGTCTCGTAACTGCACACCTGACACAAACTCAAGCGCGTTTCATCTGTGTAAAGTAGACCATGCTTTAACTCGCTAGATCTGACACCGCGGTGGGGGAAAACGGGGTGACATTTCCTGCGAGCGTCTGACCCGGAGGGGCCGATCTTAGCTGCTATCCTGAGATGCGGAGACAGCTGGAGAGCGAAGCTGCCAAAATGGAGCAGCTATCATTGGTCAACTCCAGCACAGCATTCATATTGGCCACACTGCAGGGAAATACAGCCCTATACTATATAAAAACACTTTAAAGGCCAGTCCATGCCCCAAAGGAAAATACAGCATAATTTTGCCGTGTTTACATGTGTTTACATTTTTTTACTCTCTTGTCGCCCAGGATACTGTATAAGCAATGGTATACGGCGATTCTGTTTTTCAGAGTAATAAATATCATAATCATGCAATAAAAACTTTTCCTCCAAATTCTATACAAATGAAAGGGGCTTTCTTCAAAATTTGCATCAAAAGAAAAAGAAAAGCAAATTTTCAAAACAAAATCATGGAAAAAAATATTTTTCACACTCATTCTGTATTCGAAACAGGGTGAACTGATTCTGTTTTTCAGCGTAAGAAATATCATAATTATTCAATAAAAAATGTATCTCCAAATTTTCAGCTCTATACAAACCAACAGTTTTCTTCATTACTTGCAAAAAAAAAGAAAAAAAAAATGCATAAATTGGAGTAAACATGCTGTTATCTAAACAAAATGAGGTGTGTTGTTGTCATGATATATTTACAAATTATGTTATTTTATGCAAAAAATCTCCATATTTTCATGAGCTAAAGTAAAAACTGTTTTTTAGTACATGCTGGATATCCAAATTTTGACAGAATCGCAAGTAAAGTACATTTTAATGAGTTTTTTAATTTATTTTCCGAGGGATAATGTATCGCATTATAATGTGAAAGTTATAGGGTTTTTTTTGATAAAATAAATTATATCTTTGTGATTTGGATCAAAGAAAAAATAAGCATGTACTTATATGAGGAAAACAAAAAACAAACAAACAAACAACTAAAATGCAAAATTTTACAAACTATTGTCAACTCAAAAATGTGTCTGTTTTAGGCTACATATACTGTATTGTTAAATTTTAAACAAAAGTATGCACTGTATTTATTTTGACAACAAATATTTATAACTTGGTGAAATGCATGTATCTCCAAATTTTGTAGTTCTTCATTTTTACAAACAAAAAAACTAATTCCAGGGGTTTAAACAGAAAGGGACTGAGGGGAAAATACCACAGCATCCACCTGCATACACTTATTATTGAAACGATATGTTTTTAGAATATTTCTTTGTTTATTTTGCCTATATCTCCAAGTTAACCTATCGGTGTTGTGCCACAAAATTCTTCTAATGCAAAACCTGGCCAATTTAAAGTAATAACAGAACATGATGCCATCTTCTTTCAGCTTAATGTGTTTCAAACACAGAAAAAAATCTGCAAATCGGTGAGAGTTCCAATGCAAATAATGTACAGGTTTCAGAAAAAAAGTGCCGAAAGGTGAATTTATGAGTACCAAACTACGAATATGGGAGGAAGATAGTCCCCATCTGTATTTCGGTGAGGAGTTATAGCGGAGGCGCAGCTATTCTGGCTACTCGATGACCATTTATCCCAAAAGCTCAAGGATGACAGCTTTGAATGTGTTCTTTCCCAAAGGAGCTGACTGGATGCCACAGCAATCTATCGACTTATCAACAAAGTAAAGTAATGCATCGCATAGCATAAACAAGGAGATGTTCGAAGTCACAGTAGAGGTGGACTTGGAATATTTAAGTAATGGATGGGCAACGTCTGGTCCGCAGGCCAAGAATGGTTCAAAGATCTGTGTCGGTGATTAGATCAAATTTCAGCAAACATTTTTGTTTTACTTGATTTTTATGCTTGAGCTTATTGGTAAAACTTGTATGGGGGGTAAAAAAAAAAAACACAATGATCAGGGGGTGTGTAGGCATAGAAAAAAACGCTAAACATTTTTTTTTCAATGAGGCAAATGTAGATCAAAGTCCCAATTTACGGATAACTCAAACTCCAAAACGAAATCCGGAAGATTTTTATCCCCATGCTACGAAACAAAAATCTGAAAAATGAACGCGAGACCAACTGGTTACTCATTTTTTTTCATCCGCTTTCCCCTTGGTTAGCTCCTGACTTGATGCTAGTCGTTTAGCTTCCTGTGATGTGGAGGACATTCTCGAAAGCTTGGGCAGCAAGGCAGTTTTTCATAGAGCGGGTCAAACTGTGGTTGGATCCGATCGTGAAGCAATATCTAGTTTAGTGCGACTTATAGTCTGAAATTTACAGTAATTTAAATAGAAAACTGAAAATTTGTTTCTTCAGGTATTCTATTGCTATTTGGATGTTCCTAAGCATTGGCTTTTTTTCCCCTCAGTCCGCAAGAGGAGCTGGTGGAGCAGAAGAAGTAGCGGCGGGCTATTTTTGGAGGGGCTATCAGCAGCTCAGTGGCATACTGCTGCTCTGAGCGACAGGACAAGTGTTGCGCTCGAGCCGTTCCTCGCTCATTTGGGGAAAGGCATTCCTCGCTGTAAGCGGACCTCCCACCCATCATACCCTTCGCCAGGGCGTGCGCGCGTGTGTTCAGGTATGAGCATCGTCCTCGGGGCCGGACTTAGAAAAACGTCAGAGCCCGGACAGCGTGGCAGGCAAAGCGTAGGTTGGAGTGTTTGAGGGGGGCCCTTACTGCTCACCATGGGGCCAAGGCATTGAGGGCCCCCACCCAGGCGAAACACACCAAAAAAAAAAAGAGAAGAACGGGGTCGTATCCAGGAAAAAGAAGACAAAGCAAAGCCAAAAAAAAAAAGAAAAGCGAAAAAGACAGCGTCAGAATGGTCGCGGAGGAAGTTTTGATCACGTTATCCGGTGGAGCGCCGTGGGGCTTCCGTCTACATGGTGGCGTGGAACACCAGAAACCGCTACAGGTGGCCAAGGTAAGATGGAACATTCCAAGGGACAACTGTCACTTTTAAAAGTTTGATGTTTTAGATTTTGCAAATAGAAACTGAAAATGTGCGGGGCTGGGACTGACTTCCACCCCAGACTCATTTGGGGTCCGATTATAGCAATGTGAGCTATGCACCAATGCCAATAAATCGCACATTGTCCCCTGAGGACTTATCAATAACTGCACAAATAATTGGGAAAATATGACCTTGGCGGATTATATTTATCAATGTCATTGTCCACATTCAATGAGTAAGGTTGCAGTTTATGATTGAGGTCAACCGGTAATGTGTTTTCATTGTATTGGGTGGACATGCCACTGGCACAATAATCGCTGCGCTCAAGTTCAAACTGTCACGTTATTTGAGATTTATATGGAAACACATGCATCACAGCGGTAAAAACGGGATTAAGATGCCGCGTGGTGTGATGATTCCGTGTCGACGTAAGCATTGTGATCTGGGTTCGTGTTTTTGCACCAAATCTACAGTTAGTGTAGGTTTTATACAGAAAGCTCTAAATTAAAACGCAAAAGACTGATGTTTGTTTTTGTTTATGAGGACTCCATGCTCGACGTCGTCCGCCACATGAGTTGTATGACATCTCTTAAGACTTTTATGCCCACATATCATTCAAAGGGAATATATTTTTTATTGTGTTGACCGTGCAGGTTTCTATTTTTGTTGAAGAAGCGATGGGTCATGGGGTTGGACAGGGTGTGTGTTTCAGCTCAGTGCTTATTTAAAAAAAAACAAAAAACACCTCTGTTCAACTTGAGGTCCGGTGTATGGATCAATAAGTGATTGAAATTTTTACTTTGAGATCTAAACTGTTGAATGAGCTACTGCTGAGTATTTTGTGCACAACTTGAGGTTCAATAACAAGGAGCTAGCCAAATGATCTGTGAATTGACTAAAAAAATATTTGTTGGTACAATTACAATTGGTATTTAGAATCTTGTCACAAGTCTGGATAAATTAGGGAGGTTGGGTTGAGGAAGGGCATCCATACATAGAAAGAAAAGAAAAAAAAAATATCAATACTCACCGGAAAACAAACCTTGAAATTGCAGAAGGCTCATCCAAATTAGTGACCCTGAACAGGGAGCATCTGAAAGGTTAAAAAAAAAGTAAAGGAAGAATTACAAAAATTGGTATCGAACTCATTCAATCCCAAAGGCGCACTTGTAAGACTTTTTGAAGGTCACACGTAAATCCCAGGGTTATTTTTTTCTTTCTTCAACTTGCGATTTTGCGACACATGCTAGCTCCGAAAGAAGAAATGAAATAAACCCCTGACAAGAAGCAGACTGGAAAAATATGTGTTACAGCGGGTTGAATACCATTATCGATCCAATTTACCAGTTTTACACAACACAAGGTGGCAAATGCAGGATTTGGTGAATTTTGTGAATAAACTGTTGTGGCAAAAAAAAAAGACGGAAAATTCCGTTTTTGAAATGAGCACCTGTGCAAATTTTCAGGGGAGAAAATTTCTATAAACTGCAACTTCTGCTGTATATACTCACATTACTCACATCATACAGGGAAAACTAAATTTGCTGTTAAAAATTTCACGGTTCACACATTTTCTGCATTTTAGTTTTAGAGCTTATATTTATTTACAGTATTAGCAAAACAGAAAAGTGAAATGCTACTGGTGGCATTTTCTGTTGGGGTGGGGCACGGGTTAGGGTTAAGTTACAGGTTGAGGATAGGGGCCATTATGGTCCTAATTAAGAAATATAAATACTTTTTTTTTTTAAAAAAGCAGAGTATCCGGAACAGATTACACGGAGACTGGAAGAGTAAATGTGAGTCATAACAGAGGTGACTGGTGGGGTGTTCTGGGAGGGGAAATTGGTTAGGGTTAAGTTACAAGTCGGGGGTAAGGGCCACTATGGTCCTGGTTAAAAAATAAATAAATAAATAAAATAAATCAGGCTATCCGGTACAAATTACACAGAGATTAGAAGTGTCATATAGGAGTCATAATAGAGGTGATTGATGGCGTTTTCTGAGAGGGAGTACTGGTTAGTGTTAAGTTCTGCATTGGGGATATGAGCCACTATGGTCCAAGTTAAAAAAAAAATAAATAAATAAATAAACAGAATATCAAGAACAGAGGAGACTGCTTCGGGTTAAGTTCCAGGTTGGAGATAAGGCCCACGATGGTCATCGTCAAAATAAATCAATAAACAGAATATCCAGAACAAATTACAAAGAGAATGGAAGAGTCATAGGCGGTAACTGGTGGCGTTTTCTGAGAGAGAGTACTGGTTAGGGTTAAGTTCAGTGTTGTGGGCAAAAGAGCCACCATGGCCACCTCATAAAAGGGTAAAAAAAAAAAAAAAAAGTAGCCACAGAAGACAAACAGACAGGAAGAGTCGGGACGTCCTTGGAAATGCAATTCACCATTCATTTCTTTACGACAAGAGGACGTTATGTAAAAAGTGCTAAAACACAGCATTTGGTCATGCGTATTTTAAAGTTTCCCTGCAACAGATACAGGGCGTTTTAGTGCTGTCGCTAATTAATTGATGCACTTGTGCAACATATGTCAAATTATCTAATGACTCAGTAGTATTGTTTATACCAAGTGACGGGGACACCAAAATCACCTTTACGGCAAAGGACAGCTGCTCCCGTTCTTAAATCAGCGCTCCTTCACTCCTGAGAAGAGGGGAGGCATGATCATTTCAGACGTCATATACGCCAACAGGTGGAAGAGCTTTGACAGTTTGGAGTTTTGGGAGCGACGGGTTTGTGCTCGTGGACCAGTGCCGGGGCGCATTGGCGTGTTTATTTATGAGTGAGCGTGTATTTCTGTACCAGTGGCGTGCTCCTGTTTAAGCACACGTGTGTGACTGTGTTTGTGGGCTTGTAAGGATATCAGAACTGTTACGCTTTTTGACCACAAGGTGACTGAATGAATCATTGATATTCTGCACCACAAGTGGGCCACTTTGAAAAAAGGCTTCGCTAAATGAAGATGCGGGATTGCCTTTCGTGTCAACGAGAATAGCCAAAGGAGAAAACTAATTAAGTTGAGTCAGGCGATTCTTTTTAAAGGTACAGTCAGGACAGTAGCGCCTGTACTGTCTAGCGCCCTGAACAATATGGATAGATTCACCCTTGCACTGAATGGGAAATCTAACCCGATCACCACATTAAGAACCAGAACAAGAGCAAATTGTAGTCAGCTGACCAATTGTATCAGTAACAGTGGACCCAGTGTTTTTTTTAATGAAGTTATTTCCATCCATTTTCTAGAGCCGCTTATTCCCACAGAGGTAGCAGGCCTGCTGGCGCCTATCTCAGATGGCTTCGGGCAGTAGGCAGGGGACACCCTGAACTGGTTGCCAGCCAATCGCAGGGCACACAGAGACAATTCACACACTCAGTCACACCTGAGGACAATTTTGTATGTCAAATTCACCTGCCACGCATGTTTATGGAGTGTGGGAGGAAGCCGGAGTACCCGGAGAGAACCCACGCGGGCACACAGGAAGGCCAAAGCCAGGTGGATTTGAACCAGCACCTTTGAACTGCGAGGCGGACGCAGTTCAAAGTGCAAATACCCACAAAGTGCAAATACTGAATGTGACTATGTTTTGTGGCTAAGCTAGATTGTGCGACGATATATGACTTGCTAACCCAAGTTACCCAAGTAATGACTTGACTCCACTTGCTTGAGATTTAGTGAGGACTTGACTTCAAACTCAAAGCTTCAGACTTGAGACTTGTGTTCATAATGGGCTTAATTACTTGGTTTGCCTTGGACCTGAGCCACTTTGGATAGGCACACTGCCGCGGACCTGCCCCAGGCACAAATAGCAAAGCTTCAAATGTTAAGTGCGTTTGAGTGTTCCACTTGAGCGGCAACATGTGGTCTATGTTCACAGCAAGGCGAAGCTATCAGGGAATACGCCAAGCAAAGCAAAGACACAAACATCGCCATGCATGCCGCTTACGCTTAAAATCTCTCCATCGCCCTAACAAGTGACTTGTGAGGTACCCCTCAAAAAGCTTATGAAGGACTAAATGAGAGCTCACCAATTTGTTTTGACAATTCCTTGACGCGAAGATGCCGCAAAAAGTGGTTTGCTGTATTTTCATTTATTTCGAGACCTTGGGTACAAGACACTGTAAGTGATTTTTTTTTTTTTTCCGTTTTGTAGGTGCGCAAACGTAGCAAGGCATGCAGAGCCGGATTGAAGGAGACGGACGAGCTGGTGTCTATCAATGACCACCCATGTGAAGCGTTATCACATGCCCAGGCTATGATTCTCATTGACGCCTCCCCAGGAATATTACACATCCGTGTTAAAAGGTAAGAACAAACGGACTTTTCAAAGTTCCCATCATGTTATCTGCTTCATGAGGAGGCCTCTGTGCCCCACATCATACGTAACAAACAAGTTAACGGTGTAAAGAGGCAAGACTTGTAGTTCAAGTCCAAGTTGAGTCGAGTCTATTCTGATGCATACTAAGTAAGTCAAGTTCTAAAATTACCATATTAGGACTTGTGTAGCCTAAATTACGCCGTTTCAAAGATTTAGCCAAGTCAATATGTTTCTGCTTGCAGAGTACCTGCCGGGTTTCAGTCTGTGGTGCTTGTGACCCGCGCACCTTCCCCTCGCATCGACAAGGAGTACCGTGCTTCCTTCCAGACCCTGTCCCACGCCGACCTACACCAAGCACCCGTGAGGGAGGTTCACCGTAGCCGATCATCCCTAACCAGTGGCCTGACTTCGCCACCTGGTAGTGAGGCCTACTATGGCGAGACCGATAGCGACGCAGACGTGGCGGGCTACGAGAGGCAACGGCGTCAAAAACGACGCAGCCCCAATTCCAACACGGGTAAACCGATGGGACGCACCTCCCCTGAGGGAGGGGAGACTTCAGAGATGAGCGGCTATGACAGCGCCCCAGATGCACAAGCTTATCCAAACTTGTCTGAAGGACATGAGGGAGAGGGAAATGGGGGGCTGCCTGGGGTGGCACGAAGGGAAGTGATTTACCAGCCCCCTCCAGGAATCTGGTCCTCCCAGACATCAACTGAGACATCTTCCATCATCTCGTCAGCAGATGACCAGGGGCCACGAGATGGAGAGCAGGAGGAAGACTTCCTGGAGCTTGCCAATGTGCCGCTGGTATCCCCTGAAAGGGCGAAGGAGGCAATGATGCTGAGCTCTCGCGATCAGTTAGTGCCCATGGTGGGCCCGGTGAATAAGCCCGTTGATGAGGAACTTACAACAACGTACATGGAAAAGGCTAAGCAAGCTAGTAAGTATAGCTGACTATAATCATTCTCATTGTTATACCGCTGATCAGAGCTCATTTGGTAGTTTTTCTTCTTTCTTTTTTGTTTTTAAATCGGAACTTCTGCATTTTCACCATGTGCTTTATGACACAAAGTCTACAGTACACAAACTGAGCACCGACTGAAGTGGGTTGACGTATGTCGATTGGGGTCAGTACAGACAGTCCCTCTCAGTCCATATATTTTTGCTGAAAGTCTGAGCGTTTCGTCGAGCGTTCCGTCAGCAACTCGTCACTTTGGAGACGGATTGCCCGGCTCTGTTTTTAACCGGTAGTTTTCTGCACAACATTCATTGATCTCAGATGTGGTATAGACATAAGAATTTTTCAAATCGTAAAAGACTGAGTATCAGGAACAGATTCAACAAATGAAGAAATGCGACTTATCAGCTTTGGTCATACTGTGTGAGGTGTGCCCCAATAATCTCAAAACATCATACACAAAGACTCTGTTCCAACACTGATCTCCAAAGCACAAATAAAATGTCGTCACATGACTTCCACTATCAAGTATACAAGCAGTAGCTATCAGCTACCTAAGCTATCAATAAAAAAAAGTACAACAAGAAAAGAATGCTCATGTTGTACCTTGTAAAATGAATAATTCGGGAATGTTGTCTCACTTTTTTGCCATAATTTCAGCTCTATTCCCATACAACTGCAACTTTCCAAAAGGTTGCACATATATTAACTACCTCACATAATTCGCCTTCAGCCCAGCTAATGTGAGAAGCTTATGGCTTGACTGGAATTTTTCCAGAAGTGCTACTGTGGCAGATGAGGTGATTGATGGCTGTGAAGCACTGCCATTCAGGACGGGTTTATATGATGACCTCAGAAAGAATTCAAAGATGCCGGACATTACTGCTGTATATACATTATTAACCCATTCCTGTCATCAACGCCGAAACAGTAATGTGTGCACTGTAAAGTTTATATTTAAACAGGCTGTGTGTGACTATTACTGTGTGATTATTTTGTCCAATCAGTAACAATTGTGACTTATGACTGTGGATTTTACATTTCACAGAACTTAACCGAGGCGATACGACACAGGACAAGCATGTAAAGGAAGCCAGAAGCAAGTGTAGAACAATTGCATCTCTACTGACGGACGCCCCCAACCCTCACTCCAAAGGGGTGCTGATGTTCAAAAAAAGAAGGCAGCGCTCCAAGAAGTATACCCTCACGAGCTTTGGCAGTGTAGATGAGGATCAGTGTCTAGACTCACAAGAAGAAGATGGAGTGTTACCTGGAAGTGAGTCTGAATTTGAGGAAGAGGGATTTTCGGCTGCTCCTGACCCAACTTGGGATAGCGACTACTTAGACATGCTTGAGAAAAGGGCGACTGCGGGTGTCGAGGGCCGTGGGGACGGAGAGGAGGATGCTCCA
The DNA here is from genome assembly GCF_059441005.1 of Hippichthys cyanospilos. Lineage (NCBI taxonomy): Eukaryota > Metazoa > Chordata > Actinopteri > Syngnathiformes > Syngnathidae > Hippichthys > Hippichthys cyanospilos. Next base: position 5,904,376 of record NC_142376.1, read on the forward strand.
AGTCCGGGCTTGAATGCTACCACGGGGAAGGGTGCCCAGTTGTTCGAACAGCAGAGGAAAAGAGCTGCTGAGCATGCCAAGCAGGTAGAGGTAACACAGTCCCTGGCGGCCCAACGGGCTATAAATGAGCAAGCCCAGATGTTTCACCCAGACAATCAAGGGAGTGCAGCTATGCAGCAAGATATATACCAAGCACAAGCAACGTTTAACATATCTAATGGGGATCTATCCCAGGCCACAGGTGGAACTGCTAGAATGGGTATGCAAGGGGGACCTAGGCCAGCTATTGCCTCTACGGATATGACAATTAACAACACACCACCAGTAGCACCATCAATGCCAGAAGCACCTGGCAGTAATGTTCTCAACAGAACTGCACGTCCTTTCACACCTGGCTTCATTACAATCAGAGCTGCAACTGCTCCGGTAGCATTCAATCCATCTGCCACAAAAACAGCCCAGCGACCTACCTCAGCAGCTGCTGTGCCACCGCCGTTTTCCACTGTCCCAGAGCAAGCTATTAATGCTACATCAGTCATGGTAACGCTGTCCCCCGGTCCTCCGGTCTCTTCTAATCCTTCTGGTCCTGCAACTCTCACAGCAGAGGCTTCTGTCATCCCAAACCGTTTGACCAGTTCTTCATTTGTGGATACAATGCACACAGCTCAACAGATGACTGCTGCTTATCCAGTTCAATATGTAAATGTGCCTCAAATGCCCCCAGCCCCACCGCAGCCAATGTTTTCCGCTCCGTCGGCGCCCCCGGTTTCAGCCACTATTCCTACTACGTCTCAAATTCCTGGTTCAATTCAACGAGTTCCACTGGGCCCTCCGGTTGTGCCAATAGCTCTTCCGTGCCCAACTCAAATTCCCATGACACCTGTAGTACCGGTGTCTCTGGTCACCGAGCCAGAAGTGACACCTCCAACTGTTTCTGGTCCAGGAGGTCGTACAGGAATCTTACTTGAGGCTCGACGCCGTAGTGGAAAACCCAAACCTATGTTCAATGTCCCAGAAGTCAAGAAGAATTCGCCAAATCCTGAGCTATTGTTCATGGTGCAGAATTTTGATGAGAGGGCTACACATGCCAAGCATGGGCCATCGTTCTCTGAAGATTTTTACGATGGTGCGCAGGAGGGAAGCAAAGTGATACCAGGCATAGGTAAGATGCCGCCCCCGGTGGCACCCAAGCCTAGGGTTTTGCAGGAGGCCCCACAGATCATTCAAGCAGGTGGCAAGGGGGCTCAGCTCTTTGCCCGCAGACAGAACAGGATGGGTATGTATGTAGTGGATGCTCCTCAACAGACCCATTTCCAACAGGAGGTGTCCTTGCGCGGTACTGCACAATCTCCCGACTCCTCCTCGAACCCCTCCATTCCCTCGCAATGGAAATACTCCTCCAATGTGCGTGCCCCTCCACCCATTGGGTATAACCCACTCCTGGCCCCTTCTATTCCCACGGGTCCTCAGAGAAACATGGCCAAGCCAAGCAGTAAGAGTAGAGCTGGCTCCCAGAGAGAGGGCATCCAAGCTCTGGATTTCATGAGAAGGCAGCCCTACCAGCTCAACTCTGCCATGTTTAACTACAGCGGAAGTGCTGGTAATATCTCAGCCAGCCCTTCTCACCAGGATCAGAGGCAGGGACACTATACAGCAATGGTGGGCAGCTCTTTAACTACACCGAAGCAGATACCCATAAAAACAGCTCGTGCCTATGAGATCAAGAGATTCTCAACACCAACACCTATGTCAGCTCCCACTCTGATTCCCAAAGTCATCGCACCTCGCTCGGCCACCACCCTCGGCGAGCGTATAAACCACTCTGAAATGACCAGTCCACCTCCCGGTCTGACTGCTCCAACCCCAGACGCCAACTTGGCGCGAGCCCCATTCAGAGATTCGACTTCACTTTCCGACCGAATGGGTGGATTGCCGAGCCTTCCAAAATTGTCCGCCGTGCCAGCTCCGAACCCCGCGTCGAGTGTAGCAACACATTACACTTCGGTGTCTTACAACACCGGCTTGCAGGCAGCCAAGCAGTTCCAGAGTGCTCCAGAGCTCAGTTTTCTTTCTTCTTTGCCACCTATCAAGTCCCACCCGGTTCAGGCACCCAAACCACGTTTTGTTGCCACCAAGGCCGGTATTCAGCCTGGTGTGTGGAGACCTGGAGGAATTTAAAGAATTGCAGTCTAACCACCACCTTTGCTGCTAGTTTTGGTTTGTTTCTTTCTTCTTATGCAAACATCACATGGTATACTTTAAGAGATACTTCAAGAGACTTGTGGTTACTTTGTTTTGGAAAGGAATATCACCCCCCCCTCCCCCTCCCCACACACACACACACACACACACACACACACACATAAACAAGCAACCTTAAACACTATAAATTAGGAAGCTCTCGGTTCAAGCTTTAAATACATGAACAAGTTTGTCATTTTTCATTTTGCTGCTTTCTCATATATGTTTTTCGATTAGTTACCGTGCTAACACATTGTCTGTAAATCAACTCAAAGGCTTCAGGCAAATACATTTATTCTAATTTGAAATGCATACAATATGTTAAATGTAAATTAATATTTATAAAACTAGTGTGGAATTATTAAAAACTATGGATGACTGTTGTGGTATTAATTGCCCTGGAAAACAACATGCACTTATTTCATATTAGAGTATATGAGTACTGTATAGCGCTCAGCTTCCTAATGCAACAATAGCAAAGCACAGAAGCATGGTTTTTACAAATGTGTAATACATTATTTTAAATAACACAGCTGAAAAAGTGTGTATTTTGTTGCTTTTTTGTGAAGTTGTGTACGGAAAGATTGAATGATTGAGAGAATTTTGAAAAAGGATTTTATGATATGGGAGAGGCTGTGGATAGGTGGAATTTATTGCTTGGATGATAATAGGACAGACAAGTAGATGTGGTCAGTAATTAAATACACATGAAAGATTTGATCATATTTTTGTTTGTAGGTAAGATGCAAAGTTAAATTGTTTAGGTCATGAACAGCCACAGCCTGAAGATGTTAATAGAAGACGACAAGGAAGAATCAGGACTAGAGATTTGATGGTACAGATGATAAAAAGTTGGTTGCATTGCAATGTTTAGTTTCTTCAATAATAGCTTGCAATAGCAAAATAGAGCAAAGGTTGTACTTTGATTATTTTCTACTGTATGGATGGCGTCAAGGCTGCGAAATGATGTTTGTCGATCTTATGGTGTAAAGTATGATCGTTACAACTGTGTCTGGATATAGATGATGTGTGAGGATGTGTATATTTGCAATAAAATGAGACATTTTAAGATGAATAAAACTAGCTCTGAAATGCACCACTTGTCTGATTTTTTTTTTCTGCCCCCAGTTACTCTTCTGTATTTTAGTATAATATGTGTGCAACACTCTTAGCTGCTACTGGAATAAAAACATAAAAATAAAAAAATTATAGATAGATAGATAGATAGATAGATAGATAGATAGATAGATAGATAGATAGATAGATAGATAGATAGATAGATAGATAGATAGATAGATAGATAGATAGATAGATAGATAGATAGATAGATAGATTAGTTGCAAAACAGAGAAGTACAAATAATCACAAGAAACACACAAGTAATCCTGAAAATATTGCGTATGAACATAAATTAATAAATGATTTTTTTTACGATACAATAAATTGTTTTCTTTAAAGGATTTGCATTAATATTGATTATAGATGGCCATTGTTATGAATTCATTTATTTAAAGAGAGACGGAGAGAGAGAGAGAAAGTGAGAGAGAGATACAGAGAGACGGAGAGAGAAAGAGTCAAAGAGAGAGAGAGATTTTTCTTTAACTGGTGCTTGAAGAGAATCTGTGATTCACTTTTTAGTCACTAGATGGTGCTAGGGTATCGCAGAGCACATTCGAATGGTAACTTCCGCATCAAAGGATTTGTCTACATGGGATTCATATGGCACACTATTTTTTCATCTTTATTTTAAGATTTTGAAAAATGTCACATTTTTCCTTAAGTGAGCATCTTCACTTGTGACTCATCTCCTTCGGTAGAACAGGTGATCAACGTGCTTTTCTTTGTAGCATTTAGTCTTTATAGGAGCCTAGAAAAACAATCTTATCTTATCTTATCGTTAAGTGAGGTTGAAATATCTTGAAAGAGTCCTTCAACATGCCTGCAAGCGTGTGTACCCTGATGAAAATTTCTGAGATTTTTACCCACAATCTCTCTCGACTGTGAAGTAGACGTGCTAACAACTAGGACATCATCCGGCCGGACCCGCACTCCAGGAGACCGGGCTGACCGGCCAATCACACAAATCAGTGTATAATTGACGGCCATTAGAAATGCATTGAATTCTTTTGAACCCCTCAAAAAGCTTGAGAATAAAAACTTAAAAAAATACTACCAAGAGACATCTTAGCAGTTGGTTCTCTCAGCTCGTTTCAGCTGCTTGCTGACTTTATGTCTGCAAGTACTGTTATATTGAATGTTTAAATGTGTGGCTACACATCTCTGTTGAAAATACTAATGGGTACATCAACTCTTGTGGATACGTGAAGGCACTTTAGTAAAAATGTTTTTTCTTTTCAAATTGAGAGCAAATAAACTGCAGTATGTAGCAATTTATTGTTAAATTGTGTTTTAATGACTTCTTGGCATAACTATGTAAACCTTTATTTATACAGATACAAAATCACTAGTAACACAATTGCCTGGTAGACGAACTAGAAAAAAAAAACAAAAGATGTTACATGATTCATCTTCTGAGGTAGCTGAATAGAGTCATAACAGTATGTCAAATTTATAAATGCAATTTCAGCTAAGTCTGACATACTGCCAAAAGCATCTTGCTAGCTATGATGTCCGTTAGCCAAAAGCTAAGCTACACTGTGCTTGATTATAGAGTAGCTAGTGACGACTAGGTAACATCTGATCATGGCTCACTTACTTCCTGGCTGCGACCATGTGATGTAAGCAAGCTGAGCTGTGATTGGCTGTTACTTGGCCCCGCTTGACATGCTATTTTCAATCAATAACAGGAGAATAATAAAAATGAGTGGCTGCATTGAACATACAACAAAAAAATGGACTTGAATTCCCCTTTAATAATAGAAAAATATGCCAAAGGTATTAAACTCATTTAATCCAGAAAGTAATATATATTTTACGATTTTTGAAAGTCTAGACCAGGGGTGTCCAAACTTTTTCGTTGGAGGGCCGCATACAGAAAACTAGATATACATAAGGGCCTCATAATTATTATTCACATATGTTAAAAATCAATAAAGCACACAATTACGTATTGTCTAAATTAGTTATTAAAAAAAACGCCGCTACGTAAAGGCTATCTCTTAACTCTTTCATTGCCACGGACGAGGACTCTCGCCTTTTAAAATAGTAATACCAATAATAAGTAATAAAATTCTCATCAAATACGTTTTTTATGGAGGGTAGCTGACACTCCTGACTAATGCTTACCTAATATATGGTGAGCTCTAGGGCAGCTGTATTAAAGAACGAAGAAGTGGATTTGGTCCACCTCTGTTCTACAATCATGTCAGTGTAGTATGTTTAACGCAACACAAACAGCCCTAGAAAGACTTTTACACATATATGCTTAACCTCACCACCTGCCCTGTGTACACGCATGTATTTACACTCGCCTTGACTTTCCTCTCACACTGCGTGCAGCCTAAAACGCACCCTCTGGTCTCTCTCGGGGTTATCTTGTAACTGATGTGGCTTCCCTGCGTTCCTGCTGCTAAATATACGCGCCACAACCATCTGGGAGAATCATTTTGTTCCGTTAATATCCCCATCAGCACTTTAAGCAGGCCAAAGGACTGACCCCCCCCCCCCCCCCCCCCGAAAGCCACCCGCCCCTCCATGCCTGAGCAGCTCCTGCATCCCTATTCATACTCCTCAAAATCCACCTCCACCACACCGCTGCCACCCGCAGCCCCAGCCTGGAAGAAACGAACTGCCATCTTAAGTGTAGGGTGGGTGTCATACTGACCCCTGAACTGGGATTCAACTAGTTGTACGCTTTTGGGGGATCCGTCAACACGGGATCTAGGGTATCGTACTTCTCTGCTCCTTTGCAGGATTATTGAAAAAACGCAGGTAAGTTTTAGTCAGTTGGCAGTTTGGATTTGAAAAAAAAAAAAGCAAAAACTACTTGTTGTAAATGCATGTTCCAAAATGATGAAAATGTTGCCGATAACGTCTTACTTTTAACAAGAATGCTTTTGAAATTGTATTTGATGCCCCTTGGAAGATCCGTTTGCATCTTGAAAAGACCAAAGGAATCAGCCAATGTGCTGATCCTCCCACTCTGGGCGCCGCATAGATGTAATATGCTGTCACCCAACCCAGAAAAAAAAAGGAGGGCGGTTAAACCTGAGAGGCGGCTCCTAATCATCTTCCAGGATTTGAAACCGTACCCATGAATTTATTCGACAAACGCTACATTGAGTTTTATTTGTGTTCCGTAAGAGACCGAAAATAAGGATTACATTGCAGGTGTGTTTTTGTTTGCTAATGGATAAGATCGGACCAGTTGATGGTCAAATGACGCCTTTACTCCGCTCGATGTCTTGGCTAGGGATGGAAATATTAAAAATAGCCTTGCGGGTTGTGTTACAGTCACTCAATGTGATGTTTTTCCTTTTAACAAGAGAAGGGTGCTCGACATGTTTATAAGCTGGGTGGTGCTTATGGCCATCTCACTAAAAAAGTTAAAAAAATATATCAAAATAAAGAAAAAAACAAGACCCTTTCAATTTTGAACCAGATGCAAAACGCAGCTGAATAAAGTCACATTTTAAAAATGTTCCAACAGTGAAATAAAAGGTTAGTAACAGCAAAACGAATCTCGAAGCGCAAAAAGTAATTGATTCCTTAAATGATCAAAATATTTTTGTTTAGCTGTAGTTTGAAGACCTAAACCTGTCAAAACGCTCAAAATTTCAGCTTTGAGAAGAAATGTCCTCATATTTTGTTTAGTCCTATCAGAAAGCAAAATGAATAGCATTGTGCATCTACTTTGTCTTACCAAACGATAAAACAATTATGTGGGCGCATTGACTGCATCCAGTCTATTTGAAAAAAAAATTTGCTTTTTTTTTTTTTAGCAAGGTGATGGATATAGAAAATGTTTTTAGATCGACAAAGTAATTGACATTAGTCTATACTAAAATAATCATTTGAAAATGTTTTTTTTATCATCATAGCTCTCATTGTCATCAATAGTATCATGTAAATGTATTTTAACTAAAAATTTAAAAAACAACAACAAAACACTCCTGTTAATCCTAGAATTTAAAGCAGTGTTTTTTTCCCATTAAACATATATTTCAAATAATTGTAAATAATATTGAGCAATTTGAGGTGTAACACTTAAATTAAACAAAAATAGGAAATTATTATATGCAACTGTTTTTGATCTAAAATGTAACGTGTACCAGTGGTGTTCAGAAGGAAAACATATATCAAGAAAAATCACATGCATCCAAACATGTTTTTTGTTTCACAGGTTGTATAAAAGTAAACTTTTAAAGGCTCGGGGAAACTATTTGTTGAGAAAACATGCGCGCACAGAAATTCTTGCCAGAAGGGGGCAGAGAGACATGACACAGCCTTGTTAACAGCTAATCAACTTCCTACAAAGGTCTCCCATTCAAACCTCCCGACAAATTTGAGTCAGTCTCACAATTTTCTGGAGTCAATACTGATGGATTGTAGGATCTTTCATCAAAATTGAGTGACACTCAGATTGCTTAAAATGTAAGCATGAAAATGACGTGCTTTGAATGGGAGACAACGGAAGGAAGGATTGACTGTCAACACTGTCAACGCTGCCATGTGACATTTACACCCCCTACTGGCGAGTACGGCTGTGCGCATGTTATTTCAACAAATAATTTCCTAAAACAGACTCCCAAACCCCCCTCAACGTTTCAGACGCGCCAAGAGATTCTGTTCATAAATGTAATCAAAAAAATCGGTGACAAAGGGCAGCCTTGGCGGAATCCAGCCCCCACTGGAAACAAATTCAACGATGGTGCGAAGCTGCAATATTAAAGTCGATGTGGTCATTTCATGAGGGCCTTCAAAGAGAAACTTGCCCCCAAAAATTGTAAGATTCGTATCGATTTTGAACAAGGTATACTACACAGATTTCTGACGCCAAATTGCGAAGAAAGCGACATCATAACAGCGCAAAACACAAAACTCTAACAAGGCCTGTCCACAAGGTCTGAGCCAGATGTTGATTCCAACAGTAAGAGATTCATTGGCTTCCCTCCTGGCCTAATAAACATCACTTCTCATCTCCACCAGCCATGCCCGCCAGAACACCCACCCCAATAACCAAGAGGAGGAAGCCCACCAAAGTCATAATTGACTTATCAAAAATCTCTCAGGATGGTAAGTGCGATTTACAGTTTCCAGACTATTACGAGGGTTAGTGAGGTCATTTGTTGAATGAACATATCTAGAGTACGAGCCCGTGGTGCAGATATCCGAGTTTGACTTGGGAAGAAAGATTGGCACGCCGAAGGACATCATGCTGGAGGAGTTGTCATTGCTCAAGAACAAAGGTTCCAAGATGTTCAAGATGAGACAGCAGCGGGTCGACAAGTTCATCTACGAGAACAACCCCGACATCTTCATAGGCGACTCCATGGTAGCCTCCAGTAAATGATCAAACTAAGATTGGGTTTATCCATGGGTAACAGTTCTTACTTTGATCTGGCTTGCTTTAAGGACGAGTTGCAAAAGTTCATCCCGTCGGCGGGCGGTCAGATTGGGAGCCAAACGATACATCTGGGCGGGTATCTCCTCAGCAAGGATGCCAGTCAGCTGCATTATGGTGGGATGGTGTTTGGGGGAGGGGCCCCCATGCCTCCACCAAAGCCTGGAAGCAAAGGCGGAGAAGCTGGAGGAGCGGGAGGAGTCGGAGGAGGAGTCGGAGGAAGTGCGGGCGAACATGGTGGAGGTCAGCATGGGAAAGATGGACTACAAGGAGGCTCGGGTGAGGGATCCACAGGTAAAGGTTGGTATGAAGTTCCAGTTTCACAAAAGAGCACTTTTTCAAGTAGGTTTTGTCCCCCCAATGTAATAAAATAAGTACTGCACCATTGACTTCAATAACTACTGTACTTCCACAACTCATGGAAAATTAAGCCTCATGAACAACTTCTCATATATAGATACATTTTTTTGCTCCTCGAGAAGGCACGCTTAGTTTAAGGCTTGCGCGGTATTTTGACCATTTTGGGTCATTTTCTAGCCAACAATGTGATAAGTGGTTGTTTCATGTTAAACGCTGACATGGGTGAAATTTCAGCTCCCTGGTGTCTTCTTCCAAAGCTTTCCCTTTGATTTGAAATGTCTTTGATATAAAGATCAAAAAGTTGGACAAAATAGCAAGGGTTGAATACTCGTTGGATACTTAATACAATTTCCGTCGCACTAGCCTTTAACTTCAAAACAAGAGCACCATCTAGGGGGGCAAAAAAATTATTGGGGTTCATGAGGCTTCATTTTCCCCTCCCAGGTATCAAATGTTACACTTTCAGGGGTGGTGAGATTAAATGGAGAGTTTCTAACATTGCCCATAGATTACGAGTTCCAGCTATCTGTCTTTCCCCATTTGATTTTTGCCTGAAAGATGATCCAAAACTCACCCTGTTATCCAAATTGATTTATAATTTTTTTTTAAAGGATTGTCCACTTCAGCCATTTGCAGCAGTAAAACGTAATATGCGTTTAATTTGATGACTACATCGCAATAATAATTCTCTACAATCTAATTAGCATGTACAGTTAACACTTTTAAAAAGTCGTATTGCCACTCAAAATGACATTACTGAAATGACCAATCACAGTTCAGCTTGTGAATGTCACATGACCAACAAGTGAGCTGTGATTGGTTGTTATTGTACCTGAGCCTTAAGCACGGTAACTGGAAAAATGCGTGTTTAAAGATAGTGATTGTATAATAATTTAGTTCTCAAATTAATCTGAGACAAAATATTCACTTTTTACTGCTGAAATGGATAAATAAGTTTACTATCCCTCGAAATTCCACCGACGACAGAGGAATTCATCTTGTTACCATGGAACTGACATTGAGCACATTTCTGGTTGGATTGTGGAACTGCCTAATTGCAAAATTGGATATGTTTGGATTGCATTCTGTTGACCTGTAAGTAGGTCAAACTTAGCTAGCTAGCTCGCTAATGGACTGTCTGGGTGGGTGTGCATTTCGGAGCCTTCAACCGTCACGTCAGGTAATCTATTTTAAATATGTCAAAAGTGTTTACCAAAATTTTGAACAAAAATGGCTTTTAGTTCCTATAGCATTTCACTTTGTTTTTGCAGTTACGTTCCAGGAATTTTTTTGTTTGTTTGTTTGTTTCGGTTGTTTTTGTAACAATTCCTAAATGTTATTAATTACAATACTTATCCGTCCGTGCAATGTGTTTATCTGGAAAATTCTGTGAGACTGTTTGGTCTGTAGCATACCAACCTCCCCATCTGCGAACCTTGTTTTGAATCCAGATTTGGCTGTCATTATCATTTTGGTTTTATTTCCATCATACCCACCCTTGGAAAAAAAAAAAAAAAGTTTTAATTTACTTCATTTGAGCATATATAGTTGCACATGACTAAAATGTCCAAAAACTGATGTAAATTATTACTTTTTTTTTTTTTTTTGTTTACATTTTATGTAAGTACTGTACAACTATAGTAGATTTTCCAGTGTTTCCCATTCTCTATCCAATGACTTTTTGATCACAGATGGCGGAAAAGACGACGCGTCTAAGAAGTTGCACCTGAAGACCTACATATCACCTTGGGAGAAGGCCATGAAGGGCGACGAAGGTCTGCTCGCCACCCTGAAAGGGTCCATGCCCGGCCCTATTCACCATATTGAACTGCGCAAGTACAAATGCTTCAACAGGTATTCACATCTGTTAAATAAAGTTAAATATGGTGTTTGTAATTTTAATCTGAAATGAACCTGTATTTATTTTTTGGATTAACGACAGATGTTGGCATATGTACCATATTTTCGAGCACAAAAAGGCGCACCAAAAAGCCTTCAATTTTCTCAAGAGCCAACAGTGCGGCTCATAATCCAGTGTGCCTTACACAGCACATTTTTTGCATTTTTGGGCAATGAAAAAAAAAAAAACAACTTAATCGCCATTTAAATTATTTGATTTTTACCTCTGCAATTCAATTAATAGTGGATTTATTTTATCCTGTTTGAAATTTTGAGCTGCTATATATGCTCCAATTTTGAAGCAATTCATATGTGGACAAGGTGCAAAAACTGAAAAGAAAGTAGTTTAAAATCAAGAAAACAATATATTTAAAGGTTTTGGTACTGAAGTAATTATATTTAAAAAAAAGTTTATTATTTAATTGAATCATACTTACTGTATATTCTTTTAAACTCTTGATTATTCTCTGTCATTGATCTAAACGGTCTTTTGATGGAATCAAGAGATATTTCCCATTCCCAAATCCTCTTTATTCTTAATTCGATTGAAAGATTTGACTGATTTAGCTGATTGTTTTGTTGACATTCCTTCTAGCCCAGCTCCCTCTAGTGGATGCATAATGCAACCCCAGCCACAACTGTAACTGCTAATTTATGCGCCTTATAATGCGGTGCCTCTTGTATATGAAAACAATTTTAAAATAGGACATTCATTGAAAGTGTGCTTATAATCCGGTGTTCCTTATAGTGCTAAAAATATGGTAATTTGCTGCAAAAATTAGGTAATAAACTGTATGGCGTACACAGAGGTCCATCTTTGGACCTCACTTGTAATTTTTATACCGCGAAAATTGGAAAATTAGAGCCACAAATAGCTCATTCAGCCGCCAATGTCTCTGATGCAGTACCAAAGCGGGCTAATGACAGCTGTTACAAGCATTTTCTCGCGTTTTTCTGTGTACAAAACTGATATTCCCGTCCAATTTCCAGGACTGCCATGCCATATGGCGGATTTGAAAAGGCCCTACAGTTCATGAAATTCCAAATGCCCGAAACTGAAAAGACCAAAGTGGTGGCTGAGCCCACGGTGGTGTACGGGCACGACATCAATCTGCGACCTTCCTTCAACCGCACGCCAATCGGCTGGGTGTGCAGCAGCGAGCCCAGCAGCATCCACGTGGAGCTGGACGGTGTGCCCTACGACGGCGAAACCGAGGAGCTCTGAAGAAGCTGTTTATAGATGCTCTTTGCGCATGCGCAGATTAATGCATAACATGCAAATACATGCTGGCATGCGCACTCCTGCTAAATGAGATTACAACTGTTGCTTTACCGTATATGATGGCACACATGTGAAAATGTTCATGTTCGGAAAGGCAAAAGAACAAAGTGTGGGTGGTCACGAGAGAACAAACAATGGTGGTGTTTTTGACAACATTTAAAAGTCAAACATCAGCTGTGTATGCATGCCAACATGTTACAACAATTCTTGCAACCAAGCACCTTTGTGTTTAAGTTCCTATGACCTCATCATAGGCTTATCAAAGTGAAGTTGCACTTGCTGAACTGAAATAAACCCTTTTTAAAAGTGCAGTACTTACCTTTATTTTGTAACGCATGAGGAACGTGAAAAGGACAAATATTTGTTTTTTTAGAGATGTTGTTGTGTATGTAGTACTTCCTTTACTTCACACAACTCCCCACAATTTCCTGTAAAGTAAACGATAGCCAATTGCAATAAGCAATCAAACACGAAATGAAGAAAAAATACATTAGCCAGGTAACTATCATTTACCAAATATTGGAGCTGCTATTTTACAGTTTACTTTGTATCTCAAAGACATAATTCATACAAGTCCAGCACTTACTGCAGGCTTTCAAGCGACGAGTAAAGCCGGCCTGTAGAGGGTGGCAATTTTGAGGAAGTTCTATTCTCGCAGCACGAAGAAGAGCAGAATGCATGTATGCATCCATGGATTTAAGGTTGCACTTAATGTGCTCTGAAGTTGGATTTCTACAATCCATTCGCCTTCGGATAGTGGACTGGCTTGTGCACGACCAGATGGACCGCCACTTGTCAATTTTAGGTAACACGCCAATTAAATGGGACGCTGTCGCTGAAATGGGGCAGTTATTATTGAAGCTCACTGCGGTAATTACATAGCCAGGGGAAAACACTCTTGCATATGTTTTTTTTTTTTTTTTTTTACAAAATTGTCATTTTATAAGCTAATTTCTAAATAATACCCTCACAACCGTGCATATTAGTTTACGTTGTCTCTCGTAGACATCGCTGCCGCAAACGAACGTGAGTGTCGTAAAGGTTTGGCGTTACCGAGCAACCAAAAAAACAGTTCTAGTTTCCGACAGTGAAATCGAGATTAAAATAATAATAAAAAAAAAGAAATCGAGATTAAAAAATTTGCACGGAGCCCTGAGTATGCAAATTATTCGTCACTTGGTTTAGAAAAGTATTCACCGCATTTTCCTAACACTAACAGTTGACAAAAGCTACAAAAATTAACTTCTTATTCATTGAAAAGAGGAAAATGAGAAATGGGTGAAAATGGTTTAAGACATAATATTTTAAAAAGACGAAATTCCTGTGACTTCTTCACTTTTTAGTTTAAAAAAAAAGCAAAAATGTAAACGTAATCTATTTTTCACTTTGTCATTATGTGAAATATACGGGATAAAATGTATCGAATCAATTTTGGTGTGCAAAGCCGCAATAAAAAAATGTGACACCTACAAGTCCCTAATGAGGTAGCGCCATCCAAAATGATGGATGGATTCATCCTATATTGTTTATCCTTGAGCTTATTGCATTTCATACTGTACGTTTAGTTCCATGAAACGAGGAAAAAATATTAGAAACAGTCCTAAGAATGCTAGTAAACTTGCACAAAGTATTCAATGTCATATGTTCATGTCACAGGTCCACCATAGCACAGCAATTTCCACCCGATGACATCCGTTCAGTCTTCGCCGCTGCCACGAACGGAGCTCCTCATCTACTGGCTGTTATCCATAGGCTCCCATTTGTATTCTTTTTATGAACTTCACAGGTTCTCAAAAGGTGGGAGGATCATTGTAATCGCCTTAGCTTGTAGGCAAAACTTGAGAAACCATTTTTCTGGCTTTTGTGTTTCAGAGCATGAAGCGAAATTGGGTAGAGAATTCCAACTGGAAAGAGGTCTCTTGAAGGGGTTTATGAAGGTATATTTTGAAAATGTTGACTTTTGCCACCTTGAAAGTGCTTTAACTTGTTTGTGGTTAAAATTAGCGATATTGTAGAGAAATTTTGACAGTGAAATTCTTCCTCTGGTGAATATAGTAAGTATAAAAAGTATGCACATCCCTGTGAAAAAAAAAAAAGAAGTTTATTCATTTCTATCCACTGTGGTGGACTTTATGTTTTTGGTTTTTGGACTTAGTGGATCCCCCCTATGAATTCCTAGTGTGCTCAGTCACAAAATGGAAACAACAGTGGACACAAATCAATAGTCTGTTTCTCAGGGAGGCATAAAAAAGTTAGGACAAGATAAATATCAATAACCTTCATCCACAATAGCCTTGTATAAAATAGTATGAAATGAATCACATTTTCTACCATAGTCAGATGTATTAACTCATTCACGGCCATTGATGGAGATGGATGTCATTGTTTCATTTGTAGTGATTTGGCTCATTCATTACCATTGATGGGTATTATTCCAAAATCCATTTAACTGGACTTTTAGTAAAGTTATTATCCACCTTGATGTAATAACATGGCTCCTCCTGGCTTGTATTTTCACACTCCCGACTATCTTTCCAATGTGATTTAAAAACGTGTGATTGTATATTTTTCTTGCGTTTTGGTCAGGATGTGTCAGACTTTGAATGGACCTTCTGGACTGAGTGGGCTAAGAAGTCCTTGCTCTGGACTCTGATTGGGCATGCTGTCATCTCTAGATTGTGCAACATCTTTTACCCACAGGTTGGAATAAAGCCACATGACACAAAACCTACATGGAAAAAATTGACCTATTTCGGCCATGCTTTTTACATCAAGTAAATAAACATTGCGCTTCTCCTGGTGTGGTTTTAAATGATCGTCTTTTTTTTTTTTTTCTAACCTTGCGTCAACAGTTTCGGGCTGCGGTGCTAACAGTCTACGGCCTCTCTGCAGCCTGCGCTTTGTTGGGGATCCGAGGTGTGGCCGTGTTACTCCTCCATGTGGCTTTGTCTTTTTCTGTGGCACGGCTCCGAAGACCCGCTCTGTCTTGGACATGCAACCTTCTGCTTCTCTGCACGCTTCATGTACGACCACTGCAGGACATCCAGGTGGGGCTCCTAAATGCAAAAAAACGCAAGTTGTGGTATTGAAATAATGCAGGTATGGTGGTTTAATTACATACTTTATCCTCCTGAGATATTCATTCGTCCAACTGTTTTGTCCATTTTGAATTGGCTGGGTCTCACATGGATATTTATAAATAGCACCCAATGTAAATGCTGATTATGGGGCCAAGTGGAAATGGTCTTTTCTACCAGTTCAGGGTGTCCCCCGCCTACTGCCCGAAGCCAGCTGAGATAGGCGCCAGCAAGCCTGCGATCCTTGTGAGGATAAGCGGCTCTAGAAAATGGATGGATGGATACTAAGATTAGAGAAAAAAAATGTTGAGACTGGCCCTTTAAGAAAAGTTGCATTATGGGGTCGCGACTAAGCGGCTCTAGAAAACGAATGGTTTGGTACTATACATTTGACAATAATTCTCTATAATACATAACGTATCAATAATTACTGATATTGTATGGTGTTGTTATTATATGTTTAAATTCTGGTTTACCTGCACAAAACCTTTGTCACTAATGATAAGGTGCATCTATATAAAACCTAACAAAATAAAGAAATACAAAGCTTTGTAAAGGAGTCACTAAAGCCCAGTTTGACAATAAGTTGCTTCATGTTCTCATTCATTTGCTCTTAATTTAAAAATGTTCCCTTCTTGTCATTACAATTACTTCTGATATTGTATGGTGTACTCAAAAGGTTGGAGTCACTTGATGGAAAGAATTACGTGCAAAAAAAAAAACATTAGAAATGGTTTAGAGCAGTGTTTCCCAACCATTTTTTCAATGACATTTCCCCTGTAAAATATTTTTTTCAGATAATTACAGTACTTCCGAACCAGGGCAAAACATTTTTGCATTAAAAAAAAAAGAGTGCTATGCCATCTGTGTCTTGATTTATGGAACTACATTTTATCACAAAGCATACATTTTATTCAGAAACGCCAGAAGAAAGATTGTTTTTAAAATCACCGATTTAATTTCTGGTCTACCTGCTCAAAACCTCGGTCACTAATGACAATATGCATCTATATAAAACCTAACAAAATAAAGGCATACAAAGCTTTGTAAAGGAGTCACTATAGCCCAGTTTGACAATAAGTTGCTTCATGTTCTCATTCATTTGCTCTTAATTTAAAACATTTCTGTTCTTGTCCTTACATTAAAAGGCATTAAATTAGATTTGTGGATACCTGCAGCGGCCTTTTTCTAATATATGCAAGCAGCTTTACTAACTGTGAGTGACAGCGAGGAAAACCTTTGCAAACTTTTGTTAGAATCTATATATCCAGCTTTACAAGCTGTGAGTAACAGTCCAGGCTACCTGTCCAACCTTTTGACTTGAATTTCCTGTAGAGAGGCTGGTACGAGCACGAAGAGGAGTACTACCTGCTGCTCTTCAGCATGGCTCTGGGCACTCTTCGGCTCATCAGTTTCAGTCTGGAACACTGCAGGCGCCCCGCAATCCATGGTGCCGCCATCCTGCAGCTGTGCTGGCTCTTGTCATACACGTTCTACCATCCCTTTTTCTACAACGGACCTGTTGTCACGTTTAATGACTATGTTGAGCAGGTAATGTTGAACTCATTTAGCGGCAGCCATTTTCAGACCCTGTCGTACTATATTGTGAGGTTAAATAAGTACGCACATGAGATTGAAGTCTGGTTTCATTTAAGATGCGGAAATACATCCCTGGCGTTGAATGAGTTCATCATTAAGTTGAAGTCTCGCTTCGCAGATGCAGAAGAGCGCGGAGGGGGACGGCCGAGACAAACCAGGCGCTCGTTACTTGCTGCTTCGTTCGGCACGGATCCTGATGTGGTGGTGCATGGCTGAGTATATGATTCATGTCATGTACATGCACGCCATCCAGTCCAATGAGACCTATCTGGAGATTCTGCCACCGTGGGCCTTAGGTGAGTGCACATGTTTTCATGTGAGCGCAGCCACGGCTCTAAGTTGTTTTCTTTTCATTTTTGACCTTTTTTTTTTTTTTTACTTGTACAAGAACTCAATTCTAGAGTAGTCACAGATACCAACAGCATTCATGCAACGGTGTTCAAACTTTTTCCTTACATAAAAACTGAAATATGTAAGAGCTATTTTCTTTTTTTTGCTTTACTTTAGCTTATTGAACACAGTAAAAGTTAGTCAAGCAAGCCATTGTCTATATACTGTCGTTTTTTTTTTAAACTGCTATGCCAAGAATTGACAGCATTGCGAGCCATTTCCCAATGGATTTTTAGAATATGCTGTGGGCCTCTAAAACGTGAATAGTGTCCACAAGTGGCCCCCAGGCCGTAATTTTTACACGCCTACTACTTTTGATACGCAACATTTCCCCCTTATAGAAACAATGAAAGAGAATTTTGAAGAAAGACCCAAGTACCTAATCCAAAATAGCGTTTCACTTATAATGTCATGAAATAATGGCCATTGTGTATTCTTTGAAGTTGGAACTTCTTGTTTGTGATCATAAAACCGCTCCAAGATAGCGGGCAAAACTAGTATCTGCCTTTTTATTGGTACATCCCAAGTCTCCTGTGTCCATCAATTGTTTTTCCTATTTGAGTTGACAAGTTCTCGCAGTCAGTTTATGTTATCGTATCAAATGTATTACCGTTGATTCCTTTGTTGGGGCAGGTGGTCTGGCTCTGGCCTTGGTGCAGTTCTTCTTCATCAAATATCTGGTCCTGTTTGGACTTCCTTGCATGTTGGCCACATTGGATCAACTGGTCCCTCCTGGTTTGCCTCGCTGCGTCAGCATCATGTACAGCTTCACTGGCATGTGGCGGTAAGTCACATCCACTCAGCGTCCCCCGCATTCCTTGTCCGCCACACGCGCAAAATATCCTTGAAGAGAAAGGCTTGCATTTAATGTCAAGTGCTTTTTAAAGTGCGTCTGCGCTTTGGCAATCACGGCCCACGTGCTGAATTGTCTCACCCGCCATTACTCGTAATCACCACAACGGGTCACCTCCGCATGACATCTGCATCTCAAGGACTTTGCTTAGATTTTTTTTTTTTAAGAGCTAAAGGGTTAGAGGTTAATGTAGCAAAACACACACATATAGCAATCAAGTCCCGCAATAATTTCGACAGAAGATATTATATAACAGAGAAGTGGCCATTTACGAGCCACCTTAGGAGCCTCGGCGTGATGATACTGACTTTATACTGTGGGGGGCGCTGTTGATCAAGGTGTCGAAGGTATCGAAGCTGTATTCTCGACGGAAGGGAATTGTGAGATTAAAATTTCCATGCAGCAGTGGTTTATGGATCACGATCTCGATGGGTGAAAGCTAAATACTAGCAAAATTAAACTCTCAATTGTATTACAATTTGGGGTTCAATCCCCTCCAAGCTGAGTTCTAACCATATGTGATTTTGTTTTTACATTGATTTTTTTTTTCTGGAGGGCCACCCTGCACTACACATGCTTTAAGTCAAGCACACATCCAATGATAAGCAATGAATTTGTGCCTTTTTTTAATACATTTTTATCAGGCAAGTACCGCTTAACCAGGGCAAAGATTTTTGGGTTGAAACGGGGCGTTGTTTTTGATTTAATAAAATTTGGTACTACATTTTCAGTGTCATCTTGATGCATATTTTATCCAGCAATCCCAGAAGATAGTGTGACATCATTTGTCTTAAGACTTTTCGGAATGCGGATAGAATCCTCCCTTTGTGCCGCCAGCCAGATGTCATCCAAGAAAATGTTGATTAATGTGTCGATTCAATTCCCAAGAGGTGTCAAAATCCAGTCCTCGAGGGCCGGCATCCTGCATGTTTTCCGTTTTTTTTTCCCCAACACACCTTATTCAAATGATGAGCTCATTAGCAAGAATTGCAGGGGCTTCAAAATGATCCCAATCATTTGAATCAGGTGTTTTTGAGGGAAAATGTAGGATACCGGCCCTCAAGGACTGGAGTTGGACAACTGTGATATAATGTATCGAGTTACAACAAGGGAAGCAGAGTCGAGTGTAAGCGCCGGGCTGTCCGTTTTAAATGCAAGACATTTGAAGACACAGCCGGCCGTAACGCTGACATGGACGTCTGCCTTTGTGCGTATCCCTCTATAGACAAGTCGGCCAAATATTGCTGACCTGTGACGCACACGAGTCCCGCTTGCGCTGAGCTAGCCCATGTTGGTAACATTGATGGAATGCATAAAACTGTCGGCTGACGTCATGGACAAAACTGGCGTTTTATGGTCGCACCAACTTTGGAATACATGCTTCTTCTAATCGTCTTAGTGATGAAAAATAAAGCGTCGGGGAAGGGGTCCGGGATACAAAGAGCACACTCCTCAACATGCCTGCGTTTATTTAGAATCCCGCATAATGAAGCCGGTGGAGCTCAGGTGTTCCTGGCTCATGGTATTATCATGTAAATGTGTGAATCCAATTAACGTTCTCCCCCCCTCTCACTCTATCTCACCACTCTTATAGGCATTTTGACAAGGGTCTGTATCGATGGCTCCTCAGGTAAGAGACCCTCCATCTGATGTGCGCACTTTGAGTCTCTGTTTGTTCTATTTATGGAGCTATTCATTTATCCACACAAACATCTGTCTACATGTCTGTTTAACCCAGTGCCCCCCCCCCACGGAATAGAGAAAACCTTTGGCGCCCCTAACCCCCACCATTACTTAAAATAAGGATATAAGGAGACCTAGAACTGTATTCTTTTCAACATTAACAGAAGAAAAAAGCAAAATCAACTTACAAAAAATGTTGATTATGTTTTTACAGCCTTTATACAGGTTACAAGTTAGTCAAAAAACACATCTAAGTGCCTAAGGGGGAAAAAAAAAATATATATATATATATATATATATATATATATATATATATATATATATATATATATATATATATATATATATATATATATATATATATAATTTTATTGCAATTACTGGTAAGCTTCACATGGCAAAAAAGAAACCTTTAAAATTTGCTCTTAATTTGGAAAGAAAATGCACTGTTTCTGTCATGGCATTAAAAAGCATTAAATATGAGTTGATGATAACCGTTGAAAACCTGTTACGCTCTAAAGTGCCTTCATGTACCCCTTAGGGTACTAGTTCCCCCATTTGAGAACCACTTTTCCAGTCCCGGTCAAAAATTTGGAAACACCTGGATCCTGGGTTATTCAGGATCCTTCCTGAGAAATGTCCTGACTTGTAATACTTAAATCTGACATTAGAACAAGTCAAATGTTTGCAAATCTTGAAATTGAAACACATTAGGAGGTAGAAAAATGCAAGCAATTAACAGCTGTAAACTGAAAGTCATTTCAGTCATAAAGCATCATCCACATCACAAAGCAATTACAAAGTAAGAAAATACCAAAATATACAAGCTGTCATTTTGGGCAAATGGTACCAAACATATTTTGGCTTAAAATAACATCTGAACAGGAGTATCCCGATATTGATATAGGCGAGACATCAGCCCTGCACCCAAGAGTATCGGATTATATTGGTTTGCATCTAAAATATCTAATATTAGAACACACAGAAGTAGGGCATATCAAATGGATTAAATCATCAATTAAAAAATGGACAATTTGAACATTTCCGTAATACGCTATAAAGTGGTATGAAAAAGTATCTGATCTTTTGGGGGAGGAATAAGTAACTGAGCCATCACATTTAATATTTTGTGGCCCCCCTCTTTGGCAGCAATAACTTCAACCAGATGCTTCCTGTAGCTGCAGATCAATCTGGCACATCGATCAGGACTAATCTTGGCCCATTCTTCTTTACAAAACTGCTATAGTTCAGTCAGATTGCTGGTATGTCTGGCGTGAATCGCTGTCTCGAGGTCATGCCACAGCATCTCAATGGGGTTCAAGTCTGAACTTTGACTTGGCCGCTCCAGAACGTGTATTTTGTTCTTCTGAAACCATTCTGAAGTTGATTTACTTGTGTGTTTTGGATCATTGTCTTGTTCCAGCATCCATCCTCTTTTTAGCTTCAACTGTCCCGACAGACGGCCTCAGGTTTTCCTGCAAAACATCCCGATCAACTTTTGAAATCATTCTTCCAGCAATGATTGCAAGCAGCCCCACACCATGATGCACCCTCCACCATGCTTCATGGTGGGGATGAAGTGCTGATGTTGGTGAGCTGTTCCATTTTTCCTCCACACATGACGTTGTGTGTTCCTCCCAAACAATCAGTCCACAAAATATTTTGCCAAAACTTCTGAGCAGTGTCCAAGCAAACAATAAACCAGCAACAATTTTTTTTTAGACAGCAGTTCTTCCTCCGGCAGTCCTCCCATGAACACCATTCTTGGCCAATAGTTTACATATAGTTGATGCTGATATATTGGTGATATATTGGTGATATATTGATGTTGATGCTGAGATATTGGACTGTGCCAATGATTTCTATAAGTCTTTAGCAGACACTCTAGGGTTCTTTTTGGACTCTCACTGAACACTTGGCGTCATCTTTGGTGGACGGCCACTCCTTGGGAGAGAAGCGACAGTGCCACTCTTCATTTGTAGACAACTTCTCTGACTGTTAATTGAGGAACATCCAGACTTTTAGAGATGGTTTTGCATCCTCTGCCGGCTTTATACAAACCAACAATTCTCGATCGCAGGTCTTCAGACAGCTTCTTTGAGTGAACCATGGTGCACATCAGACAAAAATTGCTCTTTAAGTATCTTTAGGCAGAGGGTTCAGTTACTTATTCCTCCCCCTTCTGTCATTGTTTGCATGCTATCCTCATTAAAGATGAAAACCTTTAAATGTTTGGGTGATTTTAGTTAAAGCAGACACCGTTGTTTCATCTGTGTGATTTTAACAAAGATCCGATCACATTTGATGGCGATTTCATTCAGAAATGTGAGGAATTCCAAAAGGTTCCGATACTTTCACCACTGTAGATGCCACTAAGTGACAGTCTTTCACTGCAAACTCATTTCTGTTTCCTCCTTCAATTTGGCAAGGGAGTAGTTTTGCTGTTAGTTTGTTTTGTCCATCAATCTGGCTGCATCATTTAATCCCCATTTAAGCACATGTTCATTCTGGCAGCCTATTGAGCTCATCAACATTTTACAGTTTTCAAACCTTGCAAAAAAGGGGCGGGGGCGGGGGGGGCACCCCCAATTTGCAGCTGCCTCGATCATAAACAGACAAGGATGCTGCATTTGCATGGAAGCTTTCTCATGATTATGAGCTTGCATGTTGGCCATGTCAGTGAATAATAGCAAGTGCGAGTCTGTTGTGTTTCTACCTCGCCAAAGCCTGGAGAAATGCCTCCTTTGTTGAATATGTGCATATGGAGCAGCCGCCGCCGTTTGCCGGCTTATGCCTCGGACGCCTTGCATTTTTATTATTAGTTTGCCTGCCTCCGAATGACGCAAAGCCCACTAAACGTGGCGGGAGTTTGCGATCCGCTTGGTGGAAGAACATCGCTCCGTGAAGGCGTGGGTGCCGCTGTGCCGCGCTTGTCTGAGAGCCCGCTCCCTTGTCTATTTTTTTATTTTTTATTCAGTGAGGATGCTACTAATCAGTACTAATTAGTGGCGGCTTTGTTTTGACACGTGTTTATATTCAGAAGATTAACAGAAATGCCTATTGATACTCTTTTTTTTTTTTTTGTGTTATATTTAAAATGACTAATGTGCAAAGACTAAGCGGTCCAGTAAATATTTTGAGCCGTACTTCATATTGAATATTTAAGGCAGTCGCTAAACAAATAGTTCCATCACCTGTTGATGATTGTTGCACTTTTATGCTCAGTATATGACTCAAATGTGTAACAAATTCATCACTCGAAATGCTGTTGTAGATTGAGAATTTTGTAGAATGTTGATGCTTAATTCATATTCCACAAACGCAATATTTGTCAAAATGCCGTTTAGACCATAGAAATCAAAGTGGCGCTATTATACAGATCACTTTTGTCAAAGTAGGCTTACTCAAATGTGATTTTTTTTTTTTTTTTTTAGCCATCAAAAATTGCTACTCTGATTTTGACATCATTTCATAAAACAAATAGGAAGATATTTGTCCAAGATCCAACAATTTTCTCTTGGGTAAATAGTCTTAAATCCAAGCTAAAAAAAATAAAATAAAATTGTAATTAAGTGAAAATGTTTTACTTCTGTATTCAGTATTGTTCCTTAACAAACCAAAAATATTTTTTGTCCAAATATCAGATTAATCGATGCAATTTTCAGTAGACTTTCTGAATACCAAAATATTTTGATAACTGGAGGCCTAACGAGAACCCATCATAAGGAAATTGTTCTAGTTTGTGTCCTTTAGTTTTATTTTCTTCAGTTTTGTTCAGTATGAAGCCTGGTCGATTAAACATTTGAAGTGGCTTTAAATTATTTGGGATGTAAATCGCAAATGAACGAGTCCATTTCAGCCTGCGTCCGTTGAAAACCGACCCCTCTCCCCCCTTACGCTTAATGGCACCAGTCGCAATTATCTCACCGCAGATGCAAAACCGATAAGCGCCACGCGTTCGCCCCTCGTCCAAAGTGCTTTTAAACAGGCTATAATGCAGTAGCGCGATTGCGCCCAAACTGTCCGAGGAGGACGGCGTAGGTGTGAAACCATGACTCACTGATACCCGTCTCCCCGGGCTGCTAAGTGGCTCCTTCTTTGTCATTCCATTACCTGCAGCAGGTACGGCTATTGAGCCAGCTTGAGGGTCCTCCACAGTTGCTTAATTCGTTTTTGCAGCTGAAGTGCATATGAGAAGGAGTGTTTGAGCCCCAAATCCACATCTTAGATCAACCAGTCGGGTATTTAGACTCTCATTTACTTATAGCGAGTGAAAAAAATCCATACTACACGTGTCAACCATCTGCTTAAAGTGGTCGCATTCCACGTAGTAAAGGTAGCGTCCATCTGCTTGGACGCCTGCTGCCAAGCGGCCAAGCTGGCTGCGCTTTTCAAAAGCCCCCCCCCCCCCCCCCCCCTCCCAAAAACCTGGCTCATCTTTCCGGAACTTTTGATTAACCGCGGGGTGGCTGAAATAATGAGTGCAGCTCAGCAGCAGCAGAAAGGCAGAGAGCCCCTTTCACGCGCAGTAACAGAAAAGTTTCGGTGAATCCTTCTTTGAGCGTGGTGAAAGGTGATATTGCCAGGGACGGTCACATCTCACTTATCTGTTGAAAGTGAGCGTTTGAATAATATTGCCGTTTGTGAGCAAGGACGGTTCAGTCTCGTGAGGACCTCAGCTAACACGAGATGCTGTTAGCTGCAACATGCACTTGCTGTAAACGGCCAACTGACGTTCGCCTTTTTGCTCGCCCCGTTACGGTAATTGTTAACACAGTGATCCCCCCCCTACTTTGCTGTTAATGGGGGGTGTCAACCCCCCGCGAAGTCTGAAACCCGCGAAATAGGGTATCAGTTCCTAGATTTCTATGTACGCCCCAATATAGCCGCAGTAACCATAAACAATCCTTTTTTTTTGTATTTTTTGCCTATTTTATTTCCTGTCTCCTATTATTAAACATTACATTATCCCTATTAACATTATTGTATATTTATTTGATAACTAATAATTAAAAACTAATAATTGAATAAATAATAATGACTTCGTTTGTTGAGAATTTGTTGGCAGTCTCACAGGGGGCCGCAGTTATATTAGCGGCGCCCGGAAGTCCTTTGTGTTTGCAGTCATATCCCTCCTGCTCTGTGTCTGCCCTTTTAACTGTTGATCCATGTTTCCATTCTTGCGGTAATGTTAAATGAGCACGTAAACTGAATCAGGTTCTCCTTCATCCCCACTTTGTTTCGCGCCGACACAAGTCATTAGCTACATACTGAGAAATGCTAATTAAATGGCGCGCACGTGTGTGTGATTGCCCGTTTTAATCATTCCGTTTTCTTTGGTGTTGCAGATACATCTACGTGCCTCTGGGAGGTTCGCATCACGGATTGGTGCACAAAACGCTATCCACGGCGCTGGCGTTTGGCTTCGTCTGCCTCTGGCACGGTGGCCATGACTACCTCCAGTGTTGGGCCCTGATGAATTGGCTGGGCGTTCTGGTGGAAACGGGCCTGAAGGCTCTCTTTGGCTGCGCGTTCCTTCGCTCCCTTTTTGTAAGTCGCAAACACATCGCACAGTGTGTAGCGAAGATTTCCTCCTACAAATCTTTTGATACAAATACAGCGGGCTCTCGCAAGGCAAATGATACAGAATTTGGTTTCTCCCATACATATTTGGTCCTGGAAACAAATCTGAAGCCTACCAGTGTCATAAGATTGGAAGTACTGGACTGTATAATCCAAATGAATTTGACCAGAGTGATCAAAGACTGGCATTGAATTTTTGGGGGCATTTTCTGTCAAATGAGTAGGAAAAAGCTGCCAACTGGCTCAGATCTGGATTAAATTTAATCCTGCAAACAAACAGATTTATGTGTATTATTTACTTATTTCTGATTAATGTAATCCAGATCAGAGCCAATCGCAATTTAGATCACATTCAGTCTTGATTCTCAAACAAACAAAAGGATTTCAAATTATAAATAGGACACCAGCAAGGAAAAAATATATTTAAATTAGTCCCCTTTTAAAATGAATAAAAAGACACTAATACTGTATGTCAAATACAACTAGAATCAGATCTGGATTCAGCTTTGTCTTTTATTGTGCATATAGATTGGATTTTGCATACAAAGCTGTCTACCAGCAATCCATAATCAGTTTTTATTTTATTATTTTTGCAATATTTGTATTTAAATATATAAATGTGACAAATAAAAATATATAAATAATTTATAATTATTTTTATCAACTTCAAAATCCATGTTAGGTACACTACACTGGATTTTGTGTCAAATCTAGATTCAAATAATAAGTCTAGATCAGGGGTAGGCAAACCTTTTGACACACTTGTTCAGGTGTGTATTCAACTTCGTCGCTGATCCTGCATTCACACTGGATCCTAAAGACAAAATGAAAGTTTTTCAACATTTCAGACAGCATTCCTGTATTTTAACAGCAAACGTGTTAACAAAAAATAAGTAAATAAAAACGTCATGTAGAATCTGGACCAGATCCAGATTAAAAAAGACTTGGATCATGTTTCTGTCCAGAGCAAGTTGTAGAGAAATTGACAAATTGGTAGAGGTTTGTAAAAGGGTTTGTGGGTGTACCACATTTCCCTTTAATTACCTTTTTTCTTCAAAGAAAGGTTGCTTCGAAAAAAGAAAAGGAAAAAAAAATCTCTTCATAACAAGCAAATGCTTTAAGTACACAGATGCCGTCACATCTAATTGCCGTATGCTGTCAAAATGAGTAAAAGTATTTTTTATTTATTTTTTTTTATCACCATCGTCTTCTTTGCTCTCAGGAGAAGCTCGGCCTCCTTAAAGCCCTAATAGGGTCCGACTGTGCTGCCGCGGCGCTCGCTTGAAACACTTTAGTTCCCGCCGCTTGGCGGCGTCCCCGTCACAGCGTTGCGCCGCTTCTCGAGGCGCTGCACTTATTTGTGCGCTGATTTCCCAGGAGCGGCATTCCTCTGCGGCAACGAGGAGGCGCTGCGCGGCGCTGCTCTCCGCCTTCTCCACGGCCATGCTCATTCTCTCTAATCTGCTCTTCCTCGGGGGGATTCACGTCGCCAGGATCTTCTGGAAGCGCGTTTTCCTTCAAGGTAACACCGGTCTTCTATGCCACTGCGCTTCAGTGACGTATCGAAAAAAAACAAAAACAGTAACGTACACACACCACATTATAAGGCCCACCCTCAAAGCATGGCCTATTTTCAGACTGTTTTCATAAACAAGCTGCACCGTATTATAAGGCGCATAGAATAGAAGCTACAGTAGTGGCTGGGTTTGTGTTATACAGCCACTGGATGGAGCTGTGCTAAAGGAAATCTCAACAAAACAATCAGATAAACAATTATTAGTCGACAATCAGATCAAATGAAAAATGTAGCCGATTTGTGGGAAAGTATGATCTGAAAAATGTGAAAAAATACCACTTGATTACATCAAAAGACCGTATAGATCAATGCCGAGTCGAACCAAGAGTTTAAAAGAATATACTGTAATTATGACTCAAATCTTATCTTTTTTTTTAATCAAATTGCGACCAAAAACCTTATTACAGTGGGCCCCCATGTTACGAGATTAATCCGTTCCGCGGTTGTACATATATAGTAAAATTATAGTAAAATTGGCACCCAAATAGTATAGTAAGTGCTACGTATATATATTATACATGTATACAATCAGAAAACGTAATAAATAAAAAATATAGAAAGGATTTTTTTACCTTTTGAATGGCGCTTGTTGTGCCCATATTCCCTAGTAAGGTTAGCTTAGGCTAGGCTAGCTTTGTATTTCTTGATTATCTCCAGCTTCATATAAATCATCTTCTTACTTCTCTCGTTAACATCACTAGCAATCTTGGGACCCAAGGCTAACCCATTCAAGTTTGAATTAAGCAGTAAAACGGACTATAAATACGCTTTTGTAACCACCCACGACAGAACAAAGCTTTACCATTTTGAAACGAGTGAAGCCGACCAACAGCAGACCAGCATTTTCATGAGGGGACGCCGACCAATAACAGACCAGCATTGTAGTGACACGTTGCATGGAGGCAGTTTGACGGGCAACAGAAAATAAGTGCAATTACCTAAAAACGCCTGCAGATAAGAGACAAAACAACACTAATACCACCAACCCCCTCGGGTCATGACAGTTGTTTTTTGTGATTAGTCGATTATTGAAATAAGTGTTAGTTATTAAACAAAGATACATGAATTTTAACAGTATCTTGTGGATTTTAACATGCCAAATTTCTCACTTTAGTTTTTTGCGCCGGTATCGCAACATGACCTTTTTTTTTTTTTTCAGAGAGAGAAGATTTTAAATTGCTCTGGGACAGCTGTGGGTGATTAAAAAGTAATAACACACTCACTCAGTTCCATATCTTGTAAAAAAAAAAAAAAAAGTCTTAAAAGGTTATTAGATTACAAGTATGAATGTTTTTAATGTATTGTGATGGTGCTGCTTTCAGACCCGAGGCAAGACAAAAATCCGCTGGAGAGTTGCGTTAATTTCTCACCTTATTATTAATGTTCTTTTTACAGCGGTATAAATGTATTCAATTCCAGGCATAGCTGCAAATAGGATCTTGTTTTTCTACAGTGGGACCTTTCCCAACAAAGTTAATTCGTTCTGGAAGTAATTCATAATGTGACTTTTTCATGAGCAGAGACACTTTTTACATGTAAATATCCTAATCCGTTCCAAGCCCCCCAAATATGCTCCTATTCCCTTTAACTCTTTCAATGTTATGGAAGAGCATTCTGGTCTTTTAAAATAGTAATAAGAAAATACATACCAAAATTCTCGTCAAGTAGGTTTTTTTTTATGGAGGGTAGTTGACACCCTTGAGTAATGCTTCCCAAATATAAGCCGATTGAGCACTGTAGTGATAACTGTGACCATTGGGTGGCAGTGTTTCCACACTTTAAACACAGCTGTTACCTACATGCAAGTGTAACTAAAGAATGGAAGTCAATCTTTCAATGGCAGCAACCATATTTACAAAGACATAGCACACAATATTCTGCCGGCCTTGAAAGATGAGTGAATATGCGAAATATACTGGCCCTCTAGAGCTTGCCTTTTCCGATAACGCTTGGCACAGAAAGAGTTCATTGAATATTATTTTAAAAAAATGATAAAAATGCATCAAAACCTGTAACAAACGCATATAAGAATTGCATTTGTGCATAATAATCATGGAATTCAAAATATATAATGTAAAGAATAATACAAATCACTCTTAAACCCTTTAATTAATCATATTATTTGTAACATGAATGCAGTCCCTTTGTTTGGCTTCAGATGGTGCTAGTGTGTTGTGATGAATGGAGCGAGAGACCTTGATAGTTGGTTTTTATTTTACATTTCCAGTGAATCCATGGGCGCAATATTCATTATTGGTTTATTTTGAGCATGTAAGTTTGCTTAAGTTTAGTTTGAGGTCATGTGAAGTGCTTCCTACGTGATGTCATTCAGAAACTCGCAAGAGTGCTACCGACGTGCTGAGGACGCTAACGTCAGACACTACAGCCCAAAATATTTTTTCCTTACCGTATTTTCCGCGCTATAAGGCGTATAAGGATTATAAGGTGCACCTTCAATGAATTACCAATTTTGAAATTGTTTTCATATATAAGGCACCGTATATAAGGCGCATAGAATGGAAGCTACAGGAATGTCAACAAAATCAAATCAGTCAGTCACGCTTTTCAACCAGAAATTAATTGAGGTCATGTGAAGTGCTTCCTACGTGATGTCATTCATTTGGATTTATTTTGTAAAATTGCGCTTTCTTTTACAAAAACGTGTCCCTGCATAAATTGCTTCAAAATTGGAGCATATCTTGCATACAACATTTTCAAATGGGGTTTCACAAATATTTTAATTGTAGAAAAGATTTTTTGGGGAATTTAGAGGTAAAAAATGGAAAAATTGACATGTGATAAAGTTATTTCATGTTTTCTTCCGGCAAAAATTAAAACCCGCACCGGATAATAAGGCGCACTGAAAATTCAAGTCTTTTACATGCGCCTTATAATGCGGAAAATACGTTATCATTATTAACAGCAGCGGTAGTAAGCATCCCTATTTTGCCCTTGGGGAGATGTTTTCCATACTTCACCCAGTAATGTTTTGGTGCGTGTGTGACCTTCTTCACGCACACGTAACTGTCATCCGGCTGTAAATAAGTGAAGAGGACGCGAGAAAAAGAAATCGCCGCGCGTTTAAAAATGCCATTTCGGGAGCGTGAATTATTCACGGCTGAGAAGCAGAAACTCAAACTGCGACTCTGTCGGGCAAACGGTTCATTTGGGCGCTAATAATAGAAGCATACAAGAGGCCGCGTGCGTCGTTACACACTGTAGCGCTTCATCAACGGCGGATCAATGCTTTTAAATCAGGCCCGGCCGCAGCGGGACGCACCTCTGACCTCGCGGTCTGCTCAGCTACATCCCATAATAGTCACTTCTAACTAACGCTTTTAATCAGACTTTTGCTGGAATCACGTGGGATCGGAACAGGAAAACATTACAATAGTGACGAGGCCAGGCGACTATCTGAACAAACGCAGTTTTATGAATTATATACACATAGCACTTAACATTTATTAGATCAGTGCCGCCTATCAGATATCATTGTCGCCAAGGGAACTGTATTTTCTTGTTGTTGCTAAGGCGCGACCCGCTTTTTTTTAGAACGTGAGCTCACAGGTGCGGTGTGTGGGCGTGGCTTGCTGCTTGGTCTTTATGGCACCAAATTTTACAAGCTATGGACAAATCATTTGACTAAAAACCTCCATGTTGTACCTCGGTATTGTACACACGGAAGCCAAATATCCTTCTGAAAGGATAAAAATGAACATTAAATCTTGAAAATGTAGAGCTGTGAACTGAAAGCCATTTCAGCTCACTAAGCATCATCCACATCATATACTGTAGCTGTACATGTGCAAATCTTTGGGCAAAAGTTGCCAACTTCTAAGAATCAAAATGAAAAATTTGATTTATCAAGTCTTGAAAACGTGAACCGGAAGTCGTTTCAGTTCATGACTTGTCATGACTGACAAAAACACCAAAATATGCAGAGATGTTATCTTGCCAAGGCCCTACTTCAAACAATGTAAAATCAAGAAATTAAAGTTGTTATGTCTTCAAAATGCACATCTGTAAACTAGAAGTCATTTCAGATCATAAAGCCTCATCCGCATCATAGAGCTAACAGAGAAAACAGCTGCATGTACAAAGGTGCCTATGTCGAGGAACCAAATTGGAACATTTCTAGTTCACTTGAAGATGCACAGCTGTGAAGTGAAAGTCGTTTCAGGTCATAGAGCATCGTCCACATCATCAAACCGACTAACAAAACACTAAGATGGGCAAAAATGTTATTTTCCCAAAAGGGGCTTTCTCTAAACTAAATCAAGAAATTCATGTTATTAGGTTTTAAAATTGCACAGCTGTAAGCTGAAAGTCATTTCAGTTCATAAAGCATTATCCACATCGGATGCTTATCGACAAAACACCAAAAAAGCTGCTATCTTGCCAAAATGGGCCTACTCGAAATAATTACAGTAAAATGAACAAATTCAAGTTATTAAGTCTTGAAAATGCACAGCTATGAACCGAAAGTCATTTCCGCTCCTGATCCATATCATAAAGTTGAAGGAGAAAGCACACACATGTGCAAAGATATTATTTGGGCAAAAGGTGACTACTTTGAAGAAACATATTGCGCAATTCTAGTTATTAACTTAAAAAGGCGCAGCTGTGAGGTGAAAGTCATTCACGTCAGTCAAGCTGACGGAGGAAATAGCAAGATGTGCAAAGCTGTTATCTGGACAAAAGTGCCTACATATAAGATCACATTATAAAACATTCCATTTTATCTTACATTTTAAACACATTTCTTCATAATGTTGATGACTTCAATCTTAAAGTACAATCCAGAACATTTTTAAATACTGTAATGAGAAATGGAAGAGTTTCTAAATTTTTGACTAGTACTGGATACAGATACTATAATAGTATGTACGCTAAACAAAAGCCGGCCATTCGACTGAAATGGAGCGGGTTTTTCCCTTAAATGGCAGTCTTAACCATGACCGTGAACCGGGCTTATGTGCTGCTGTTTTGGTTAGCAACAAAATTAGCAACAAAATTATGAAAATAATAGTATCAACAAACCCACCTGAGTACAGTTAGCAGCTGGCAACAGCGGCGGAGGCCCTTATTTGGCAGACTGTTGAATATGACCGATGTGTTTTTCCTCCGGCCCGGTGGTTACGGTGGAGCTGGCCGCGGCGCCCTTCCGCCGAGTGGCCTGCGTGGCGCAGAGTTAATCAAGCGGCAGAAAGGGGAGAAAAAGAAGCTGCGGCGCAATTACGCAAGCACTTGATTAAAGCCGCAGGAGCAATCAGCAGAGGGGAATTGGATATTTATTGTCTCTGACCCATTGTGTTGCGTCGGCGTGTGGGAACCTGCCAGCCCGACGACCGCAATAATCAGGCATTACTTTTACGCTGCCCGTGAGACAACACCTTTGACGCATGGCCGTTTAAGCCCAAAGCAAAGCGTGGAGAGTCTCCGTCGCTTCTTACTTGGACTTGTAGCAAGAGGGAGGGAGAGAAAAGAGCTCCTTTTAAACCGCAAACATTCGCAAAGTGTCACCAAATGAAATTGGAAATCGGAACAGCATTGTGGCTGCAGGTGCACGTTCCTGGAGGGAAGCCAGGCAGCCAGCTCAGGAGGAACTGCAGACAGCTGCCGTTACCTGCTCGCGCCGCTATAAATAGAACACAAAAACAACATGCGGGCTCATTAGCCGCATTGATATTCAAATGCCAAAAGATTTCAAGGATTCTTACGCTTCTTTCCGTACCAGGTTGGTCCACCGTGGCGCCGCCCATGCTGGCCTTCCTCTACTGCTTCGCCCAGGTGGGAATGGACTGGACTCTTACCCATCGTGAGTCACCTTGACTTTGCAACGCGGCAAAAAAAAATAAAAATGGTCGGCGCCAGAACCGAGCCCGGAACCTGGCCCGCCGCCATGGAACCTGACTGAAATGAAGCGGGAAGCACTCACTCACAAATTGGGATGCTATTTCTTTAGGTAGGAGAAATGAGCATAATGATTATATATATCAAGAACTTTTGATGATGCATATCTGTGAACTGACTCATTCTAATTCATAAATCATTATCCACATCATAAAGCTGACTGGGAAAATATCAGCAAAACTCAGCATTTTCGGGGGAAAAGGTCCCACCACAATAAGATGTCACGAAAGCCAGGCAAATCATTTTTGAAAATGCATGTCTCTGAACTGAACATTATTTCAAACCGTAACTCATCAGCCACATCATAAAGCTGACTGAGAAAATACCAAGATGTGAAAAGCTGTTATCTGGGCAAAAATCAAAATTTCATGTTTTGTGCACTGGTGCTGTATATAACATTTTGTTATATTTTTTTCTTTTAATTGAAATTAAACATAGCGACCTTTAAGATACAGCTAAATTTAGTCTGGGTTGTTGGCGAAAGCTGCGGAGAGTCTTTACTGTCTTTAGTGGGGGTTTACTCCAAATAAACGCGGAGAAAAGCCGCTACTCTTCATGAGCATGGTTATTGCCCCTCCGCACATAATTTGGCTAAGGCTAATATCACGAGATGTATTAGTGAAAAGCATGAGCCGGGCGGCTGCCGGGCACTTTTTAATGGACGACATTTATACTCTGGAATGCAGGCACTAATTGCTTTTGGGAGGCTAACAAAAATGTACGGGCAAAATCATGAAAATGTTCTACCTCGCTGGTGGGATGATGTGGATGTCTCACACAAACTGCTTTTGTCAGATTTTGGGTCTCGTCTCATTTTTGCAGTGGAACGTCTGATGTGGCAAAATAGACAGCACGTCCCTTTATGTACAAAAATTAAAAGTAATTGCTGTGTATTTTTATATTCACAAAATTGAAGATTTATTACGTCCTAATTAAAGTATTTTGATTTATGAAGACTTTTGCATCATGGAATTCCAGGCTAAGCCAATCAAAGGCTTGCAAATGTCATAGGTTGGCCCCAAGCGCCACCCGGTGGTTTCGGGGTGTCAGCACAAAACTTTCTATTGCACCCCCTTCGAGAATTGCTGGTGAAAGGATGAATGCCAAAATCGAGGGAAATGAATAACAAAACATCAGGTTTTCAAAATGTCTAAAATTGCCAAGATTTCCAATTTTGAATGGCAGTAAATGAGCCTGACATGGGCTAAATTTGACACATAGAGGGTATAGCTCTCGACCTCCCGTTTGTAAGTATTTAGAAGGGAAGGCAGTGTGGCATATCGAAAGTTGTCAGGTTTTGACAATCTATGCAATATTTTAGTCCCCTACATTTTCTTCTGCTTTTCACACATCAAAAAA
This sequence comes from Hippichthys cyanospilos, assembly GCF_059441005.1. Taxonomy (NCBI): domain Eukaryota; kingdom Metazoa; phylum Chordata; class Actinopteri; order Syngnathiformes; family Syngnathidae; genus Hippichthys; species Hippichthys cyanospilos. The sequence goes on from NC_142376.1 coordinate 5,938,714, forward strand.
CCCAAATTAAAATTTCCCCCAGGAGTTAACACCAGTTAGGGAGTAGATCTGAAAAAATATTTCACAAGAGGTACATAACTGAAGAACGGTTGAACGCGTGAGCATCACGAGGCTTCGCGATGAGAAAGTTGTTACGAATGCCTTTTTGCTGTTGTTTTTTTTTTTTTTTTTACCGTCTCTGTACTCCAACCTGACAGGGTAACAAAATGAAAGTTAAGTGCTGTCAGTAGCTGGTTAAGGAAAGAGCTTTGTTGTAATCCAAAGGGACGAGCGGTTCCTTTAAGTTTCCATTAGTTGATGCGCGCCGTCGGGGATGATGGCGTCTGCGACGCTGAGCCGGGATCAGTGTCCAATCCTCTTAAAAGGAGCAGCAAAGTGTGAGCTTTATCTCCGCTAAGGAGATGGTCGGGAGAATGAAAAGCTGCTGAGTTACGCTTTGGCGTCACGTTCAAGTCTGCGGCCGTCACGCAAACACACACACACACACATATATATATATATATGTGTGTGTGTGTGTGTGTGTGTGTGTGTGTGTATTTATGAAGTAGTAGTAAGTATTATTTAGGTAATTAGGCACCCAGGTAATCATTTAACTGGGCATTTCATTACTAAAGTAGTACTTTACGTTACTAATTTCGTTACTAAAGTATTACATTAGGTAATTAGGCACGAGGTAATTTAGGGTATATATGTACTTATGTACTTCATTTATTTTACACCCTCCTATATATATATATATATATATATATATATATATATATATATATATATATAGTATTAAAGTAACTGAATACTTCAAGTACTAACTTACTTCAAGTACTAAGGTAATCAATTACTTTGGGGTTTATTTATTTTAGGTAATGGGTACTAAAGTGATTGTGATTAAGTACTAAGGCAGTCAATTACTTTAGGTAGTTAGGTACTTTGGTAATCAATTAACTATTAACTATAACATTTCATTACTAGAGTAATGCATTACTTTAGGTAATTATGCACGTAGCATATTACCTTAAATAAGGAAGTACTCAAGAAGTACTAGACATTTTTGGTCTCCTTTAGCCAAATTGTTGAATAAACTTGAAACATATATATATATATATATATATATATATATATATTTCTTAGCTAAAAACGGCAAAAACAAAGCGCGAAAATCAAAAGGTTGTCGCAATCCATTTAGTCACGCGGGCCAATCGGCGAGCGGCGTCGTGGCGTCATCGTGTGACATTCACAGGTTGTCCGAAATGAGATTAGCCGCACGTTAATGCACACTTTACACCCGCAACTAATCAATTCATTTCATGTCGGCGTGATTGAATTCAGCATGAACCGGATTCATGTTACAAGCCAAGTAAAAGCTTTTAGAAAAATGAGAGTTCATCATTTGTGTGCTCTTGCATTATGAATTCACTGATTAATTTATCAATTTATTGAGGATATTTGCCTCACGTGGCCATAAAATGAGTTCCCGCCTTTGACGACAGGCCAGCAGCTTCTTTATTTTAAGTCAGCTGAATTTTTGATGGTGGGAAAAAAAAAATGTTTTTTCCCCTCTTTGCTGCATCCTTTCTGATAAAAGACAAGTCATGTAAAAAAACATAAATTATCCATATGAATGTAATGAATAATACACGAACGGAGCTTCTTCTTTGACACGGAAAAAAAAGGACGACCTGAGCATAAAAGTGGACCTTGTCACTGTGGCAGATTGCTTATTTTAAGAAGAAATTATAAGAAATTATAAAAAGAAAAAATATATTGGGTAAGGGATACAAATATTGGTAAATTTCCCAAAAATTTCATACCCGTATACGCATTAACTGTTTGACTCTAGATGTTAAATTATTCAGCAAAAAAATGCTCATAAATGTTGAAAAAGCGTCTCGCCCTTTTTGTTGGTCTTAAAATACAAAATATAAAATTAATACGTAAAAGAAAGCGCATCAGTCGAGTTGATTTGTTGGACGCGATTTTTATTTTAGTCGCTGTCAGAATAAAATGCCATTCGTTACAGGGGCGTTTTTATTTTTAATGAGAAAAGCCTGGTAAAAAAAATCATTTGCATTTTCATGTACGGTGGTTGTGAGTATTTTGGGGAATTAAAAAAAAAATACATTGTGTGGAGGTGATTTGTCACACGATAGCTTTTTTTTTTAGCGCCCCCTAGTGGAAATGATTGGTCACCTGATTTCTTTCTTCCGTCAGAAAAAGGTCATCTGCATTTCAAACATATTTGGTATTAACCTCAGGAATAATGCAACGTTATTCCACAGGATTTTTTTTTTTTTTTTTTTACAATAAAGCCTGCATGCAAACCAGTGGCACAAAATATAAATATATAATGTTCCTATCCCCAAAAATGCATCTCCCTCACCTGACAGTATAGAGCAGTGGTTCTCAAATGGAGGTACTGAGTTTTTCAATAAAACAAAAAATCCTTTAAAAAATAAATACTCGATGGATCAATTGTTTCAGGAAAATATCAGTTCATAAATTTTACGTTCAGTATGTTATTCAAATTCATTATTGTAAAAAGCCAGATTCTTCCCCATGCTAGAATGGTTCGATCCAACTTGTCACGTGCCGCCGCTCGTTACCTGTCAAGTTCATGATTTATTTCTGCGAACACATCGACTACGATCCCAAAAGAGGACACTTTGAGATGAATATTTTTCCTTGGGCAAATAATTATTTATTTTTGAGAACAGGTCCAACAATTTATCCTGTTTATTTTTTGTGAACAAATATCTATTAGTAATAAAGTTAATCATTTATTTCTGTGAACAGATCCCTACTGTAACCCCAAAACAGGATGCTTTCTGTTGAATATTTTTCTGTGGACAAATATTTTTTATGTTTATTTAAAATGAAGTGATTTCTTTTTTATTCTTCTATGATCCTAAAGGACACTTGAGGTCGATTTTTTTTTTCGTGGACCGATACAAACGGAGTTGGAAAGGGTCTAAATTTGAATAAATCACACACCGATGGAACGTTTGAAGTCTTTTTGAATGTTTTGTTTTTTTACCCTCAATTTCTTTGCACTGCTAAAGGGCGACTTGACTGAAAAGATATTTCACGGGGGGTACATCACTGAAAAAAAGTTGAGAACCACTGTCCTATCGCACCTCCAAACTTGGAACATTTGGATCCCGCATTAAGATTAATAGTGGAAACGATATACAATAATATATAAATCGGTAGTTACGCACGGTTTTCATGCTAAGTGAAGGCGTGTATCGTAACGTATTGAAGTGCCCGCTACACCATTAGAACGGCATTCCGGTTATTATTAAACCCCGCCCCCCCGCCGCTTTATCATTCCTAACCGTACTCGGTGCAGCTGTTATAAAATGTGTAAATCGCTCGGAGGGGGCGCGCGCGACTCTTGACTGACTCATAAAGCAAACGACCTCGATTAATCAAACCCGTTGAGGCGCTTAGGCTAGCTTTTTATCATGTTTGTAAACAATAGTCGCCGGGATACTTCCGGGTGGCTACTTCGCCGCTGACACCAACTGAAAAACGGGTTGTGGCGTTCGGAGCGTTTTAAAGAAATTCCGGAATGCACGGTTGGCGAAATCATGTTTTCGATTTTGATTGTAGTTTTTTTCTTGACGTTTACATCCGAGATGTGGCGTAGTGAAAAGTACCCTGTTGTGAGAAATTTCTGGCCGCAAACATGATTTTGGTGTAGAGGAACTGTAGTTACTTGTTACTTTAGTTAAGATTGATCAGTACACGTATTCTGAAAGAGCTAATTATCTTTTTTCATTTTTGACGTCAATATTTTCCCCGTTACTGGCCTCCTTGACCACTAATAATCGGTTTCATGTAAGTCCTGATAAAAAATTGGGTTTGTGTGTGTGTCTATGACGAAAAAAACAAAATAACTTAATCATCGTGTCAATTCTTCAAATTTTCTTCTGCATTTCAGGAATGAATGTATTTTTTAACAGATAAAAATTTCATAACACCCTGATATGCTTTATACGCTTCAATTTTGAAGCAATTTATACGGGGACAAGGCGCAAAAAAAACGCAAGTTTTTGTAAAAAAAAATGCCATGTTATAAAATGAATCAAGAAATTGTTTTTAAATCAATATAACAGTATAATTCTAAGTTTTTGGTTGCAATCTGATTAAAAACCTAAGTTTAATATTAAAATGAATAAGTTATATTCTTTTAAACTCTTGATTTGTCTCGGCATTGATTTAAACAGTTTTCTAATGCCATCACTTCAGATGGCCCTAAAATAAAACAGCTGTTTATTAATTTTGGGAGAGAGAGGAGTTGCGAGAATGCTTATATTCTATGAATGAAGTTTGGCGAACCTCTGATTGTTTTGCTGGCATTCCTTTTAGCGCAGCTCCACCTTGTGGACGGATAGCGCAACCCCAGCCACGACTGCAGCTTCTATTCTATGCGCCTTTTAACGCGGTGCGCCCTATACGTGAAAAAATAAGCCGTTCGTTGAAGGTGCCTCTTATAACCCGGAGCGCCTTATAGTGTGGACAATGCGGTACTTGTTGAAATGCAAATAATTAATTTCCGAGCGACTTCCAAGGACCTCACAAAACGTCACCTTGTTGGCTCACATTTTACCCATTCAAGCTACCGCCGTAGAGGGTGAGCCTCAAATGATTATTACCCTGTTTTCGCTCTGCCTCGGTCCAATACTTAAAGTTTTTGCCACCCGGAAGTAGGTGTTACCGCGTGGTGAAAAGGTTTCTACTTGATGTGCCATGCAAGGAATCGTACAAGCGTACAACGTCGGGTCATGCCGTTTTACTTGGAAGCTCTCAAACGTTCCGAGCGCAGTGCTTGGTATCTACAGGTAAAAGGCCGTTCGGGTCGACCCGTGCCAGGTCCCGCCTCGGCGTCTCGGCCGTCGCGTTTGCTTTTCTGCACCGGAGGCCTGCGCGTCTTTTATAGACGACGCCCGGGCGCCTAATCGAAAAGGCGACCCCCGCCCCTACCGGTGTAGCCTCAGCTATCCCAGTAATACCGCGGCCATTACCCGATCGCAGCTGGGTTGACAGTAAGTTGTCCCTCTAGCGCTCAAGAAAAGATGTCCTCCTTTTCGGCTTCTGGCGAGGCGGCTCCGGAAATGTCAAAGAGACCTTGAGGGGAGCCCGCGGCGGGCGTCCTGGCTTTCAGGAGCTGCAGGGCTTCGGCCAGCTGCGCCTCCAGGCCCGACATGCGGACGTTGAGGCTCTTCAGGTCGTCCTTAAGTTCCATTTTGAGTTCTTGAAGCGAGGCCTGAAGGGTCTGCTCGGGGATGGGGTAAAAGGAGCGTCGGGTTTCGGGCGGCTGCACGGGACTGCGGTCCTGCGGCGTCAAGCGGAAGTCGCTGACTTTGTCGAGGCGCAGGTCGCTTTTGGTGATGCCGCTGTCGCACGAGTCCGTCTTCTTCAAGGACAGCTGTGACTCGTGGCCCTTGGTCCGCTCCGGGAGAGTCTCCATGGATTCCGACTTGGACACGGTTTTCCAGTTATCCGGCTTCGCCATGGACTCCTTGAAGCGCCCCCAGCCTTTGACTTTGCCCGCCTCGGCGGCCCGACCTCCCACCAGGGAGGCGGGAGGCGGAACCTGTAGCTTCACTTTGTCCGAAGGGGCGCAGCTAGGGGGGGGGGTGTGCGAGGACGCAGGCGTGGACGATGACGGCGTCGCCGGACTTTCCGTCACCGTCACGATGCTGGTGGTGATGATGGCGGTCTTCGGGACCTCCGCGTAAACCGGCCCCTTCTCAACGTCGTTGTCTTCGTTCGGCTTGTCCGTGACCGTGCGAGCTTCCCGCTGCTGCCGGAAGCGCTGGAAGAGTTTGCGCACCGGGTGATCCGGCGGCAAGTTGAGAGGGGCCTCGTTTTTCCGCCTCTGCCGCTCCTCTTCCTCTCGTTTCACGTCGCTGATTTTTCGGAAAACCATCTAAAAGACAATTTAGTGCGCATCAGCGACGCAGCCGAGCAAGCATCTCCAGTCATTTCAAACATCAGGTTTATAAAGTGAATGCTTTGAGTGCCACTGTTGTATGGGGTTCCACAGGGTTCCGTTTTGGGGCCCCTGCTGTTTTCTTTTTAATTGCTACGCCTGGTTCAATCTCGTGACAGCTTGGTATTTCCTATCACTGCTATGCAGATGTCAATCAGGTAGTCCTCAAAAGGGATATTTTGACATTTCAGCAAGTGATAAAGTAAGCATGGGTAAAATAAAACGACAGACTGGGCTGATGACTAGTTTGGTTCGGCATGAAAAAAGAACGGCGGATTTACGACGACCAGGATGGTGACGAATAATGAATGACAGACCAGCAGGTTTGTCAAATTCCCACCTCTGCAAATATCAAACACTCATAGCGCTGTTAGCTAATGCTAATCTGTGGAACTACTGCACCTCGATGGAGGAGCAGGGACTCCAACAACCACACAACCTCTATACAAGCTATTAAAAAGTCCCTTTTCCATAATATGTCCCCCTTAAGATGTAGCACATCGTTTACCTTGAGGTCAATTGGCTGCATGAACAGAAAGCATGGGCAAGGTTCCAACATTTTGACAAGGCTGAAGGTTTCTGGCCGCGTGACAAACATCCCGCTGAACATGAAGCCGAATCGGCCGAAAGGATTGAACCGCAACCATTTTTCTTGTCGAGTCTCACTTGACTAACAAGCGTATTGGGCTCGGGATTTCATCGGTGGCCAATACAACCTCGCTGAGCAGTTATTCAATCCACCTCGGGATTTCCCAGCAGGGCGCGTCGGCATATAGCGCAAGAAAAAAAATAAATAAAGCGCCCATTCCCCCCACCCCGCTGCCGGCCAAGCGTTATTTCAGTGGCGCAGATGAGATTGCCTCTTCATAGGCCGGCAATTCAATCTCAGCCTCGCTCTCTCTTGGGCAGGGTGACCTTAATATGAATGAGGTAATGATTGGTCACAACTGTGCTTGTTCAATTCAGACCTGAAGGATAGGGAGGAGGGAGTGGGTGGAATATATGGAGCCAATTTACCGTCACTGTCTGCACGCAGGCGCAACCCGTCTGGCGGCGCGGACGTCTCGTGATCTCTTGGGATTTGTTACCGCCGGGTTGCATTCTTTTTTTTTTTTTTTTTCCCCAGTGTGCGTGGGACACGTCACTCACCCTCTTGCGCAGGTTGTAAGTGAGCAGCAGATTGCGAGAGAAGTGATTGGAGAAGGCCGTGTAGAACTCGAGCACCTTCTGCAGGGCGTCGCGCTTGATGACATGGAGGTCGCAGTACGTCAGGGCGCGCACGTTGGCGCAGGCCTGAGCTAGCGTTACCTCCTTCCAGAAGACGTCCCCGAAGACGTCGCCTTTGCCTGCGCGGTAAAAGGAGAAAGGTGTTAAAGCCGGGAATTTGTCTCCCGAGACACGCTTATGGGATTTAGTCACTCGGCGTGGGAGCTTCTGTCTAATTGCTTTACATAGCCCGTAGGATTACGCTCCTGGATTGTCGTTTTATTCGCACTCAAATTCTTTAGGAAAGTGTTTAGCTCCGTCGGGCCAATTTCGGATCGCTACCACAATTTTTTTCAGGCACTTTGATGCACTTGGGTTTTTTTCTGCTTAGGGTGTCAAACTTGTTTTAGGTTGAAAATCTATTGTCAAGTGGGCCGGAACAATAAAATCATGGTATATACATTAGGGCTGCACAATTCATGGAATTTTAATTGCAATCACGATATTGGCTGCCAAGATTAATTAAGCTGATCCTCGGCAATATTAACATTTAAAAAGGTTTTTTTCACCCTTACTGTATACAGTGGACCCCGGTTTACGAGAATAATCCGTTCCGCAGTTGGGCTCGTAAGGCAAATTCACCTGATCGCTAATATTCAAGTAATAGCTAATGCGTTAAAACCCCAGTTAAAAAATTGGATATACATATTAAAAATTGGTATTAAATAGTATAGTAAGTGCTACATATATAAAATTTACATGTATACAATTCAATAACATAAATAAAAAATATATAAAGGATTTATTTACCTTTGAGTGACGCTTGTTATGGCCATATTTCCTCGTGTGGGTAGCGTAGCATAGCCTAGCCTCGCCCTCGTATTTCTTGATTATCTCCAGCTACGCTACTATACTAATCATCTTCTTCTCTCTTTAACATCACTAGAAATCTTGGGACCCATGGCTAACCCTTTCAAGTTTGCAGTAAAATGCACATTAAATACATTATTTTAAGCACTCAGACGATATCCAGGCTTTAGCGTGACGCCGACCAATAGCAGACCAGCGTCTTAGTGACTTCTGTGACGCAGACCAATAGCAGACCGGCATGCTAGTGACTTGAGCAGTGACGCGTGTGTAGACGTACGAGCGCGGAGCAACAAAGCTTGGGAGAAGTTGATGTAAGGCGAAAAAAACGTCGTAAAGAGTCGGCAAAAAAAAAACGTCGAACGAAAGGTGAAAATAACGTAAGGTGTAACCTTACTGTACTCTAATCCTTTCAAATGAATCCAAAAATAATAATGCCAAATTCATTCGCAAAGGTTTAATATTTTAAGACGTTTTTAACTTATGCTGACCGGTTCAGTATTTCCAACTAATGTTTCCTTCATGACTATTTTTAAGAAGCTTTTATTTTGTGAGGGCCGTCTTGACGCTCGCTTTCCCGCACTCTTGCTGGTGGAACAGATTGCGAGGCACGGCATGGAGGGAGACCTTTTTCATGAAAGAAATGGTGCGTACCAAATACTATGTCCTGGTAGTCATGTGCGTAACCCAGGAAAAAAAAAATATGCGCCCCTGGATATTGGGATGAAAGAGTTGGCTTTTACTATTAAATGAAGAGGGTAATAAAAAGCGTGGGAACAGAAAGTGCAGGTGCTAGTATGCATGGTGAGCAATGAGTGCTGCCGTCTTGAGTGCTGTCAGCTGCATTGCTCTGCGAAATGAGTCTGAAGCTCCTGTCCTGTCCGATTTCCTTCTCGTCATGTCCCTTCCTCACAGACCATGTAGCACTATCTTGCTAGCGTTTTATTATGGTTATGCCGTGACGTTATTGTTTTCTGTTCTCGCTTTTCCCAAAGCTGCTCCTGGCCCGCTGCATTTGCAATCCATCTCAATACAAAAAGCAACAGAGGAAGGAGGCCAATCTGCATGACTAAGCAGCCAAACAAGGTCTTTTTTTTTTTCCTCCCCCTGCATAAGGTTGGCAGGTTGGGTCTGGTCGGCATCTCCCCCGCCCTAGGGACGAGATCTCGCCTGCATCCTTGCGGGGCTTCGTTATCCTCTGTGTTGCGTGTGTTCTGGAGCACCATTAGGCTAATGAGATTTTGATCCACCGTAGTAACTTGTTTATCACTGGAGGCTTGGCCCTTGGGGTCCGGCGTATGGGCCTAACAGCATATTGACTTTTTCAGGGAAGGGGCTTATTGGGAACATAGCACGGCGCAACGATTTGCACTGATCCATGGATCGTATCGGCCGATTCAATCATGCGGCGGAATCATTGATGAAGTCGCAAGTTGCTAAAAAACTACTGGGATTTCAAGTGCTTTTTTTTTTATGCAGTTCAACTCATGTGTTTAACTAACATGTCAAGGATTCAAAATTAGAGCGCACTTTTCACCCTCTTATATAATAGTTTTGCTTCCTCATGCTCTGTATGTACCAGAATCTTCAAAACGTGCAAACACACGTACCCCGCAACCGACTTTATTTGGACAAGTGGCGGCTATCCCAACAACACCATAAAGTATGGAGAAGTGCCGCCAAGCGTATGTGCTGAGTATATCCAACTAAATTGAGAGTTTATGACTCAGAAAACAACAAGCTGCCGGCCTTTCGAAGCAGTCGGGAACATTTAAAAAGGTGCTGGTAGGCAGAAAAAAGGAACAAGTTCATGGAAATGTTACGAAACAACTTCTGGGTGTCTTGCAGATAATAGTTGCAGCTTCCTTCAAGTGACGCTGTGTCAGATTTAGATTGTTTTTTATTGAAAATTAATCAATTTAATTATTATAAATATCAAAAACGTCCAAAGAAATGTGTTCTTAACAACCAAGAGTATGCTTTAAATATAATTGTAGGTCTAGTTATCGTGAAATTATATTACATGGCACTCCTCCTGAAGTCGCCATGTGATTATTGCTGCATTTACCATAATGCTCCTAAATTCTAGTGTGTTTAAAAATCTGAAAAAATTAGGATTAGCATATTTTTTTCTCTTTTTTTTTTTGTTTACACACATTAACACATTACATTTGACAGAGTGACATTTAAAAAAAGCTCAATATTTGGCCATTTTCCCCTTGATTGCAAAATCAAAAAAAAAAAAAAAAATGATTATTTTATCGATTCTTTCAAGAAATAATTTGATCTAACTTAACTTTGCATTAACGTGTACTGCAAAACCATTTTTCCCCATATGCCGCATAGAGAAATAAGACGCATCAGCAAAAATTGAGCAAAAAAACTTTTTGTCACAGTAAGCCGCACCAGACTACAGTATATATACAGTATATATATATATATATATATATATATATATATATATATATATATATATATATATATATATTTATAAAGGAGGGTGTAAATTACACATCACAAACATTTATCCAAGATCTTATTCATTTTATACATAATTTTAATCTTGATGTTGAAAAACTCTTTGAATATAGCTATTGATTCACATCTTTTCAGAGCTATTTTATAGTTCTTCCACTAAATGAAAGATAAAAGCACAATTTGTTTTAGCGGTGAACTGCCTCTTCAATATGGTGTTAAACAGTGCCACAAAAGAGGGATTGTTGTTGTACAGTACTCACCATTTTTTAAACAGTTTGGTCATCATTTGCCAAAGTAAAAGATTTTGCAAGTGTCTTATTTTGATGAGAAACAAAAGATCCTGGGAATAATTACTGCTGAGAGGCTGAAACCGGATAATATGGACAACTCTAAGATAAACATTAGTTCTAAACAGTTAATCCATTATTATAAATTGTCGATTTAATTAATTTGGCAATTGATTACTTACTGATTAATGAATTAATTTTGACAATGTATCGCGGAAGAGTCAAACATTCTGCATGTCATTAGTGTCTTTGTAAGCATTACGGGACCAAATAAACGTAACTTTATTCATTATATAAATATACCCTCGTCAATCACATGTTTTAAATCTATACCATTGGTAAGTCCATACACGTGAATTACTTTCTTTTTGAAAAAGATCAATTTAAAGTGTCGGCTCAGTCTCCGGCAACAAACGTGAACACTATTGCGTGAAAAAGTGCATTTCACCGAACTCACCGAGGATAGCCACGACCTCGTCATCCTGGATGACCTCCAGTGACCCCGACACCACGAAGCAGAGGCTGTCCACGCTCTCGCCCGCGTGGTAGATGAGATCGCCCGGCGCGCAGTGGATCGTCTGGAATTCCATGGCCAGGGCACGCAGGCAGCCGTCGCTGGCCAATCTGAAGGCCGGGTGCTCTTTGAATACCTTCCGGTTGAGATGGACGCAAATGTCCGCCCGCATGTCTTTGGGACAAATCTGCAGCACCTGCGTGGCAAAAAAAAAACAAAACAACGATATTAGCACAGCTGGAGTCCGATATTGATTTTCAAAATGATATTATCCATTGTGTCTCTTTTTCACGGCGCACAAAAGCGGATTATCTCGGCGTCCGATAACAACAATAACAACACTAAATTGCGCCGCGGGGCTGAAAACACCTGCCGGGCGTGTTGCTGGAATCGGCGCTCTGCCTTTCAAAATCGGCTCTTTGAAGATGAATGTCACAGACGGATTAGGTGCCATATTTAGAGCCTCTAGTCATGGCATCCAAATGTGGCGTACGTTTCATTTGGGTGGCATTAAACCATACCAACCACCAATTGCAGATTTCTTAGGCAGAAAATTACCGTTTTTCTGAATGCGGTTTTAGGTCTTGTCCTCAAGCACTCTGGTCCAAACTTTCAATTTATCGCTTAGCTTGCGAAGAGAAACTCTTGTGCATCTTCGTTACTTTTAAAGTTTGTCCGAGACCTATTGATTAAAATGCCGCTGCTGTAAACGATTCTGAGTAGCATATTACTACTTCGATGTCCCGATTTGATACCAGCCAAAAAAATATTCCGCGGAACGAATTAATGTCGTAACACGGGGGCCCACTGTAGTTGTGTTGTCAATAAAACAAAAAAATAATATTGCTTGTCTAGTGTCAACATGCCTAAACTATAATATCAAACTATTTGTTGCACTTCACTAAATAGAAAATACAATCTGTCTTTGCCTTCATTTCCTAAAAAGACAAACTATAGGTTTTTTTTTTTTATGATACTACATAAACTTACAGTAAATTGCATTTTCTTAAAAAGAGATTGAGACGGAAGTAAGAAAATGTTTCTTTTTGTTGACTTTTGGTTGTCTGTTTGGTTGTCTGTTTGGTTTTAAATGAGTGGCTACCAAAAAACCCTCGCATCTCCAGCCATGTACCTTTTCTGTATCGATGCCCCGCGACATGGACCAAGTGGACGCGATGTAGTCCATCACTCGTTCGCTCAGCCCCTTGGGCACTTGGTAGAGCTTGAGGAAGTCGCGCACGCTATTGAGCATCTCGTGGTAGCGGTTGGTGTTGGCGTACATCTGCTGGAAGATGGTGGTCACGTTACCGAAGATGGTGGCGTACAGGAGAGCTGCGGGAAACAAGGAAAAGAACTCAGATCAAGACACTTTTTTGAAAACAAGCATCAACAGTCACAAGGACACAACTCGTTGGTCGCAAATTGCATTTTTGTTTTTTTTTGTTTTTTTAGTTAAGGGCTAAAGTGCTAAGTGCCAGAAAAAAAAAATCTGTAGCCACGCTGGCTTATACTAAACTGCAGGGCTCAAATCATGAGCAAAAAGTTGTAGGTAGAATAGTTCGATTTTTGCCCCCTTTTTCGGTTTCCTCGTGCCCATTTATTCAAAATACAGTGGACCCTTTCATACGAAATTAATCCGTTCCGAAGTTGGGATCGTAAGGCGAAATCATCGTATGGTGGGCAATAGGAACCTATGCTAATTAGCTAATGTATATAATGTATGAAAAAACTTAGTACAGTATTCGACTTCGTAACGGAAAAAAAAAGTAAGCCAGGGATGCCGTAACCTGGGGGTCCACTGTAGATTAATTTGGCGTAACATGGGGGTTAAACATTTTTTTAGCTGTTGGGTCAGAGTATGTGTTTTTTAGGCAGATGAGTTGTTGAAGCTGTTACCAACAGCTGGCTGGCATCTGTGTGTGTGTATGTGTGTGTGTGTGTGTGTGTGTGTGTGTGTGTGTGTGTGTGGATCAAAGTGTATGCCGTGCGCGAGTGTTGAGGCCTAATTAGCCCTTCTCCGACAAGGGTCGGCGAAGAGACATGCCAGCCGCATATTTCAATTATCCTCAGATGCTGATGACAGTAACCTGTGTTGTGTTTGTCGGCGTTGAGGCGCGCAATCAAAAGTGCGATCAACACAATATTGCTAATTAAAAAGGGCTCCAAAATCCCCCGAGGAGGACCTCAGACTCATCCGTGTTATCTGGCATTGCCTATCATACTTTGGGAAGACAAAGGAAAGCAAAAAAGGAAGCTTTCATAACCCTCTTGTGGGTCGAATTGAATTTGTTCAAAGTTTAGAACTTATTTAACTGGACAACTTTTGCTGTTCGCTTTTTACGATTTATGATTTTTCGTACTGTATTTTCCTCACTATAAGGCATGCCTACTGTAAAAGCCTCTCATTTTCTCAAAAGCTGACAGCATGCCTTATAATCAGGTGCACCTTATAGAGTGCATAAATTGTGAGTTTTCATTTTTGGGGGCGAAAAAAAAATTGCCATGAAAATTTTTCTATTTTTATCTCATTTCAGTTATAAATGTGTTTGAAAGTTTGATATGTTATACATGCTCGTCACTGCACACGTATCTAAGAGGCTGGTCTGCTACTGGTCGCTGTCGAAGCATCATTAATATGCTGATCTGCTATTGGTCGGCGTCACGGTATCCCTAAGATGCTGGTCTGCTATTGGTCAGTATCAAGGCGTCTCTAGATTGTAGATTGTCAGATGCTGGTCTGTTATTGGTCGGCGTCACGGCGTCCCTAAGATGCTGCTCTGCTATTGGTCGGCGTCAGAGTCACTAAGCTAAAGACATATGCTAAAGACTTGATCTCGTGTTAGTGCTTACGATATCGTATTGATTGTGCATTTAAGTGCTTAATTCAAACTTTAATTAGTTAGCCATGGGTACCAAGATTTCTAGTGATGTTAAAGGGAGAAGTAAGAAGAGATTAGCTGGAGATAATCAAGAAATACGACGAAGCCTAGGCTAAGCTAGGCTACCCTCGCTAAGGAATATGGCCGTAAGTAGCTGAAGTCACGTAACTTTTTTCCTTTGTATATTTTGTATTTGTGATGTTACTTAATCATATGCTTGTATATTATATATAAGTAGTACTTACTGTACTATTTTGTGACTAATTTTTAATATGTATATAAAATTTGGATGTTTTTACCTTTGCACACTTTAGCTGATTAGCATAGGTTTCTGTAGCCCGCAATACGACATTTTTGCTTTACGGTCCCAACCCCGGAACAGATTAATTTCGTGGGCTGGGCGTCCACTGTATAACGAAAACCTGATGTGTAAGAGGAAAAACATTCAAAACAAAACACTAATGAAAACATTTACTGATATCTCAGGTACATTAATTTGTTGCAGATGAATCATTCGCAGCTCTAATGAAAAACAGGAATTTCTATATGTCGCTAACAAAGCGTAAAAACTATCGAGCATCATTTTCAACTTGGAAATGTCAAGAACGTCGTCAACCAAGGAGCCCCTGTATGTGTTGTCATGGTGGAGCAGGTCCCGGTAACACCCCCAAGCTGTTGCGGCACGCCGGCAAAACAACGATAACGAGATGTTTACAAGATTGGACTTCTTGGGAATAAGGTGGTAACAATGCAGATCTATAGCGCTGTTTGAAGATACTTACAAGACAGTTAGTTGTCAGCCCCAAGCCAAGAGTTGCTATGGCAACAAGACATATGCAACCCCCCCCCAATCTCATCCTCGCACTGTGATCTTACCGGTATCCAGAGCTGACGTTAAAAATAGAACAGTATCAGGGCATCCATATTTCATAGCCAAGCGCAAACGGACGACAAGTAAAATTGCATCTACTCGCGCATCCTCCCGGGGCCTTTTTCTAATGACGCTTTAACGACATGATTTCTGTTGAACGGCAGTGAAACATTTAAGCGGCCGACAAGTGTGCGGAGGACTTCTTTTCTGGTTCGACTCCTCTGCTGAGATGGTGAAAAGAAAGCAAAAAAAAGAAAGGCCAAGGAAGTGAGGATGGGGGGGAATAATCGGCCTCTGGTTGACGGAGGTGTGATGATTTGATGGGCTAACGCAGTCACGCATAAATGGCACCGCGACACAGAGCGGCATGCTGGGAAAAAAAAATTGCCACGCTCCAAGCTGTTAAGACCTTTAACATGTCAACATCTCAAGGGAAGCAGATGGAGGAATTTTCACAAAGTTTATAATAAAAAAGGACTTGTGCCAAGTAGGCAAAAAAGTAGTTCAGTAAAACATTCGACATGGTTAAACTTTATAAATAAAAAGTTTAAAAATGCCTATATAATCATTCCATTACAATGTGTTGAACAAAACCTAATTACAAATTGTAACTTACATTAAGTAGAAGAAAAAATGTTTTTTTAAAGATTCAATGCACCTGTTTAGAAATTCAAGGTTAAATATAACAGAACTATATTCAGGCAGTTTGCGTTCCACTAGAGCAGTGCTCCTCAATTACCATATTTTTCGGACAATAAGCTGCAACTTTTTTCTCGTTATTTGCGCCCTGTGGCTGACACTGTTGCTGTAAGCGGGCAGTTTAAAACAATTCACATGACAAAACCAAAGGCTTTTCCCTGAGGTAAATGTTTTTCAAACTTTGAACAAAATTATGTGCCTATCTAGATCTTTTTGGGGGGCATCACACGCATTATTTCACATTTTTGCCCCAGATTTTTCTGTGGAAAATATTACTCTTTGATGCAATTACGCATGCAATGATTTCCTAAAATAAAGTGAAAAAAAATTATGAACTTTTTTTTTCGGAGGGAGGGGTGGTAGAACATAGAAACGTTTTTTTGTCTAACTACACTGATCAATTTGATACAAAATACATGCCTGATTTGCTCGATTCAATATTTAATCACTTACACTTTTTTAACATTACGAATGAGAGAAAGTCGGTGCAATTATGAAGGTGATTTTTGAATAATGAATACAGTTTGAGACCGGCATGTTTTTCCTTCTGTAACTAATACAATAACGTAATTTTGCTGCATATGTTTTTGTTCAGATTCCAGACATTTCAAGACAATCAGTCACTTTAACGACAACTTTCAGGCATATGAGGAAGGTGTTCCTTCCAAATTAAGATTGTTTGTCCTCGGCGGCGGTATGCACTCAACTGAGAGCCATAATAATTTTACAGTGTTTCTTCATACCCTATCAAAGGCATTTGTCTGGATTTATCCCCCTTCAGCGTAAAACCCTCCATATTATCTAAAAACGCCCCTCTCCAGCCTGCACTCTGCCTTCTTGCGGTTATTATTTTTTACGAGACGTTTTTATGAGAGGCGGCATGAGAAGCGAGCCATGCATCACGCTCGGCACATCTTAATAATTCAGCAGCGGGACCGACTGGAGCTAATGAGCCCGATGAAGGCAAGAATAACACAGACGCTAAAGGCCAACTGTCACATGTAGACAGACACCAAGCTCAAGTCAAAGCATCTCTGCTTGTTTGCACTCGGAGGAAGTCACCAAGTGCAAATAATTTGTCGCTGTACTTAAGTACCAGTTTTTTTTTTTTTAGGCTTGAAGCCCTCATTTCAATCTCTAACTTTGAACCAAAATGTCTTTTTAACAAAATATGTTAAAAGCGCGGTGCCTGTATTTTGGGATTTTGTTTTGTTTAGGTTTGAGCGGGAGGCTTCTTGTTATGGGGGATGAACGTTTTCACTCCAGCCAATCAGAGCGGAGGGCGTGTGATTGTAGTTACCTCCGGAAAAATTTGCAACCCTGCAACACGAGTTGACCGGCACCTGTTCTGATTGATTATGGTGTTTAAAATGTTTTTCGCGAACAAAAGAATTGATTATCAAAAGAATCGATTATCAAATTCAAAAACAATGACTGATTATCAAATTCATCAACAGCTATTTTAATACTCGAGTCATTGTATGGATGTCAAAATCCAGTCCTGGAAGGTCGATATCCTGCACGTTTTTCACGCTTCCCTCAAAAACACACAAAGTTCAAATGATTAGGACCGTTTTCAAGCTCCAGCAGAGCTTATTGATGAGCTAATCATTTGAATCGGCTGTTCTGGGGAGAGGAACCTGGAAAACACGTAGGACACCTGCCCTCAAGGACCGGAGCTTGACAGATGTGCTTCAAAGCAACTGTTCGATTTCAAATTGTGCAACTGTTCTGTTTTCAACCTCTCAGCAGCAATTGTCTGATTTTTGTAGTCCTTCATAAAAGGACACAGATTATATTTATGTTTAAACACAATTAGACATTTGAAAAAAAATCTGCTTTTATTTTGAAAAACAATGATTAAACGAACGAATTGTTGTATTTTTCCATTAAATTACGAACGAAACAGTAATTGGATAATAAACAGTAATTGGGGAAAATGGCTTTGCAATACACTTTAACTCGATTAAGTGATTAATAAAAAATGCTCGCTGGCGACAGCTCTGCTAATTTAGCCACATGCTAAGTTGCTGAATGACACAACGAAGAGTGACTCAGCAACCGAGAACGAGTGTATAAAACTTTGCTTTATTTTATAGTACCGGTATTTACACCGGGCACTATGCGAAGACATTAAAATCATAGCAATGTAAACATAAGTGTTTGAATTTGACAATGATTTTAATGATTAAGAGCAAATATCCAAAAGAATATATAAAAAAAAATACCTCTCGAATGCTGTGGGTGTTTCCATTGAATGTGCTGAAAGCCAAGTGATCTAACACCAACCTTAAACTGACATAGATCTACAAGCTAGAGCCTTGAAAAAAACAATACCGGAAAGAAAAAAAATAGTTGGACTCACATCCGATCATCATCATGGCCACGGCGAAGATCTTCTCTCCATCCGTGGTGGGCGCGATGTTGCCAAAGCCGATGCTGGTCAAACTGGTCATGGTGAAGTAGAGCGAGGTGATGTAGACCGAGTCCTTGTTGGGGCCGCCTTCCCACTTGCCCGAGCCGCTGGCGTTGAAGCGGTACGGGGTGCCCACCGTCTCGGCGAGGATGTACAACCAGCTGTCCATTCGAACGACGTTGGTCTCCTCGTCGATCACCTCGTAGTCGCCGATGCTGTACCTGGTGTCGGCGATAAACGCGACTTAGGTTGAATGTTAGCGGTTAGCGCTGTACACGTTCTGACATGTTAGCATCTTGGACAGTATTACATTTGTTTCAGAAAAGAATCTTGGAGTGATTCATCTCGACTGAGAGATAAGCTTTGCGTGTCAGGGAGGAGCTAAGTTTAGCCCGGATCGTTAGTGGAAGTTCACCAGAGTCCGTCATCTGCAGGTAATATTTTTGAAACTAAATCACTTATAAGTTGAGTAAGATAGACGGGTTAAAAAGTGATGATACAGCACTTCTACCGGCTCTACTTTTTTACGTCGATATTTTTTGCTCTCTCAGCACACTGACAAAATCCGAGGAAGAAAAGAAAGAAGGCAAAACTAAAGAGATTTCAAGTGACAGTGTCGCTGTCATTCAAGGTAAAGGCAGTTAACCTTTTTTTTTTTCTTCTTCTTTAGCTTGCAGTGCGACCATAGCAACCGTCGACACCGCACTGTGGGAATCCGCGCGGCGCGGCAGCTATTTTTACCAGGGCTGGGATTCATGTGTTGTGACATTTTATTAGGTACATCCACACCAAAGGAATGCGTGTAAAGCAAAGGGTAGACGATTTGCGGCTCCTCCTTTTATAAGGCCCACCTAGCGTTGCCATTTTCAAATTAATTGGTGACTGATAGATGAACCATTTTTAGTATGTTACATTCCAAAAAAAAAAAAAAAAGAACATCTGTGGGGACTGATACATATTGTTTCGTGGAGATAAAAAATATGATGAAGATATGAAGAGAAATATTTCACTCATTAATGCATTGTATCAATCAAAAGTTTGGAAACACCAATTCAAATGTTCTCTTGCACGTCAACGAATTCAAGTTATTGACTCTTGCAAAGTCACAGCTGTGACCTGAAAGATGGTGCGGGTTTTAAAGCATCGTCCACATAATAAACTGACTGAAAAAATACCAATATGGACCCCATAGGTGTGATCTTGGCAAAAAGTGCCTGTCTACTTATAAGAATTAAAAAAAAAAAAAAAAAGTAAAACATTTAACTTTTAACTTTGGTGCTATATTTTTAACCCTTTTGCGGTCTTTAGTCCAATTTTTTAAGCGTCACATCAAAGGCATTTCCCATCAAAAGGAAAGCATTGAAAGAAGACAGGAAGGAGCTGAAATTTCACTCAGATGTTGACAACATGTTCAACATACATACATACATACATACATACATACATATATATATATATATATATATATATATATATATATATATATATATATATATATATATATATATATATATATATATATGTGCGTGTGTGTATCACTAGGTACATACATTAATGCTCTATGTTAATAAAAAATGAGGCCTTTATGTTCCCTCTAAAATTCTGACAGAGCATTCAAGAAATGGTCAAATACTATTAGCTGAGAAAATACCAAAATGTGCAAAGCTCTTAACTGAGTAAGGGGTGCAGACATTGACGAGTCTCAATTATAAAACATTCTGTTTCGACTAATATTTGCTTTTTTGCCAAACCATCCATCAATATCTCTCCATAATGTTGATGACTTAAGCATAAATCTACAATTGAGGACATTTTAAAATGAAAAAAAAAGAACCCTGATCTTGAGGATTTGACTGCAGCTGCATATGTCTTGCTTGAATGAAGCACTGATCTAGTATACCCCGTAGAGATGATTAGACTTCAGAGGCAGTGAACATTTACATACCAAGCATGTAAAAAAAAAAAAAAAAAATCCTAACGTACTGAAACATACACCCAAGTAAATTGACGCGCGGGCAAACAAACAAAAAAAGCCTGTAATTAGCATGTAATTAGCTGAATGGGCGGCCTTGTTATGATAAGCGTCTGAAGGGATGATTACACGTACGCACGTACCAAATGCAGGCTAACCAATGAGCAGCCAGGCCGAACACGCACACCAGGAGAACCAGCACGGCGGCGCCATATTCGATGTAGTGATCCAGTTTGCGAGCCACTCTGCCCAGACGGAGAAGCCGGACCACTTTCAGGGAGCTGAACAGGCTGCTGATACCCTGCGGCGCCAGAGAAAAGCAGGGAAATCGTTTGTGAAAGTTGAAACGTTGGCAAACAGAATGGTTACCTAACATGATTGGCAGAAGCAGCACGCTAAGATAACTACAAGGTTAGCTTGATGGTTTTCTACAGCTAGGTTAAGTTACTGAAGAGGGACATGAATCAAAGATAACACTGCGCAGTGGGATCTCAAAAGTTAAAATAAATTCAAAGACCTGCTTCCCCATGCTCAAAAATGTTTTAAAAGTGTTTTTATTCAGAAAAACAGCACGATATAATATTGTATAAATACATTTATAATTACCGTATTTTCCGCACTATAAGGCGCACCAAATTATAAGGGGCACCTTCAAT
The DNA here is from genome assembly GCF_059441005.1 of Hippichthys cyanospilos. Classification (NCBI taxonomy): domain Eukaryota; kingdom Metazoa; phylum Chordata; class Actinopteri; order Syngnathiformes; family Syngnathidae; genus Hippichthys; species Hippichthys cyanospilos. The sequence goes on from NC_142376.1 coordinate 5,959,551, forward strand.
TAATGACATATTTTAAATCTTTTTACACATATAAGGCGCACCCTCAATTAATGACATATTTTAAAACTGTTTCCATATATAAGGCGCACCGGATTATTAGGCGCACCCTCAATTGATGACATATTTTAAAACTTTTTCCATATATAAGGCGCACCGGATTATAAGGCGCATCCTCAATTAATGACATATTTGAAAACTTTTTCAATCACAATATTATAATACTTAAAGGAATAACAATAACTCAAATAATAACTAAACTCTCAATAGCATAATAACTCAATGTCAATATGAGCAACCTTGTTCAACTGTAAACACACAAAAGACACAGGTAAAGTTTACTTAATCAGTTCATTCCCCATCTACGGATCCCAATCTCAACATTGATCCATTTATAAGGCGCACCTGATTATAAGGCGCATCATCAGCTTTTTCAAAAAATGAAGGATTTTAGCTGTGCCTTATAGTGCGGAAAATACGGTATATACTGTATAATTTCATGTTCTCTGACAATTTATTCCAATCGTGATGCCCCAAGTGCCCATTAATTATGTTTTTTTTTAATTGTGTTTTGGAAGGCTTTTTCTGACAATTATTCCCAAAGGAAGACCACTATTCAGCAAACGTCAAAAGATTTACTGTGCATGTTTTGTTTTTTGATTTGCCTTTTCTATCTTTTTGTCCCAGATGCTTTTCTCAAAACAAAACATCAATCATTGAGCCCCGTGAAACCTGGCGCAAGGCGTGATCTAAATTTGCATTAGGGTGGCCAAGCTGGTGCATTATGAGTTTTTGTTTTTTGGTTAAAGGGCGTTTTGCGCCATTGTGGGTGTGAACATAGCAAATCCCAGTGCATCAAAGCCTTATTTATCATTCCCCTAACATAGCAGAAGACATGGCTATTAGGATATACATTCAATAAGCTTTTATAAACTCAAATATTGGCAAGATTCAGTTTTTCAAAGGCCAAGTAAAGAGCCACAATATGCAGCAGTATCGTTCATAGAGGATAAAGCATACATTTCTGCAAGTATTTTTACATTATGTGTTTGTTTTGGCTTTCTTTGAGTAACAAAGAATGCTTTCAAAAGGGTTATTAGTGACGTTAGTTTTGTCAGCTCATCAATATTGTTTGTGCAGTGTGTTAGCATGAAGCTCGCTAGTAAGTTTTGTAGTTTTCATATAACATAAAATGTGACATTTGTTCTATATAAAAATTTAAACTTGGAATGGATATAAACAATTGAAAACAAGCAATTGGGGACGAATTGTTCACTATAGGGCTGACTCGGTAGTGCACCTCGCACCGGCCTTCCTGTGCAGAGTTTGCATGTTTCCCCGAGCCCGTGTGGGTTCTCTACGGGTTCTCTCTTCCTATACTCCAAAAACATGCATGGCAAGTGTATTGGACATACTAAATTGTCCTTAGGGTTTGGTTGGGTGATTGGGTGCGTGAATTGTTGTTGGTCTCTGTGTGCTCGTCTACTTCCCGTAATCAGCTGGGATAGGCACCAGCAAATTTGCTACCCGTTGGAGGCTGGTTGGAGGCTCTAGAGAATGGAGTGCTTGGATTTAAAAATATAATAATTTCTATGAGAGGTGAAACAAGTTAATGCAGGAGGAGAAGTGTGTAAAAGCTTGTTTTGTATCAGGAGAAATAAAGCAAATCCCAGAAGAGGAATAAAATAAAAGAAATTCTCATTTTGAATAACGTCAATGTAATTTTCAAGGGGAAAAATTGCATTTTAATGAAAAACTATTTTACGACCATCTTGCCAAACCCTATGATAGGATGGTTTACATAAGGTTTAAGATGATTTACCCTGTTGTTGTTTTTTCATTTGTGGGTCAACAATCCGCTACATAAATTCAAATCAAATTCCTTTTGAATGATAGGCCCTGACAGTTCTCACAGTAATACACATGTCACATCGTGTTAATAGATAACCGCAAACATGAATGAGTATGCGCATGGGCAGACGCACACACATATACACACGCAAAGACACATACAGTACTACATCTGCGTGTGGGTAATCAAAGTGTTTCGATTAAAACAAACGTGCAGAAAATTTACAGCTTGGCCGTAACGTCGACTCAGCGTTTTGCCCAAACACCCACCAGCAGTGATTCAAACGGACACGCGCAATCTCGATGCAGCTTCAGAGTCTCATTGCCCACACTTGACTATCTGAGCGTGTGTGTGCGTGAGGCATATTGATTGGGCTAATGCTTGGCGGTGTGCAGCCCGTACGACTGCTGCGCAGGCTGTCACCCGATCCGATCTATGTGGCGTCTGACGGACACATCGCCCTCTCAAAAAGAAAATCACTCCGAGGAGGAGAAATTCAATTATACGAGATGAGAGAAGTGATTTGGAAAACATTTTTACCCCCAAAGGAAATGATCTGGGTCGACCGCACGGTGAAATAGCGGTTGGCGTTTTTGTCTCGCAGTCAAAACGTTCTGGGTCGGAATCTGTCTGGAATTTGCATTTATTTTTCGCACTAATACGTACTAGAGCCCAAATGATTTTTTTCAATGAGTGAAAAGCTACAGACCAAAAACAAATGTCCACTACGGTGGACATAAATAAACAGGCTGGGTTTTAAATAGGCTAATAAGAGGAGAGATTTGTCTAAAAATCATTCACACTCATTTTTACATGTGTTTGCTAATGTCATGCATGCATTGATGACTAATTGTAAATGTTCAATCCTCTTTATGAGTTTTTCAATGTGCGTTTGTGGATTGGTGAACATGCACATTTATTTTTGAGACAAATATCCTGCTGTTTCATATCATTTATACATTCACAAGTCCTCAGAAATTCATATCTAAAGGCCCGTTCGTCCTCCGTCCATAAGGGGGCAGTGTTGATGTCTCCATTCAATGTAAACACAAGCCAGGCTCTCGTTTGCTCTGAAACTGAAAAACGGAAAATGATGAAAGTTCCGAAACAAAAGAACCATTTTTAGTTCAGTCGGGTTTCCTCTTCTACGCCACTAAACCAGCCAATAGAAGTAATGCAGCTACTGGGTAAAGGCAAAAGAATGAAAACAAAATTATGGTTGTATTTTGTTTTAACTCATAAAAGGAAGTCAAGATAAAGGCACGTTTTCAAATAGCTTTTTTCCTCTTTTTTCATTCTGCGACGAGAGCAACACTGCCTTCTTGTGGTCTGAGGAGGAATAGGCATTTACAGATGAATTTCTGAGGACCTGTCTTTGTGATAAAAATTGTAAACAAAAAATTGTAAAGTCTGGGAAACACGTGAAAATCACAGATATATTTGTGAATCTGAAAAACATGAAAATCGTGAATATGTGGAGCTGGAATACATGTGAAAATTGTGAATATCTTTGGATCTCAAAAACACAAGAAAATCACAAAAATCTATACATCTCAAAAACACGTGAAAATCACGGGTATATTTTTAAATCGGAAAAACACGTGAAAACCACGGATTTATTTGTGAATCTGAAAAACACATGAAATTCATCAATATATTTGGAGCTGCAAAACACGTGAAAATCTCAAAAATATTTGTGGATCTCAAAAAACATCGCGAAAATCACCGATTATATTTGTCAATCCGAAAAACACATTAAAATCGTGAATACGATTGTGAAGCTGAAAAACGTGAAAATTCCGAATATCTTTGTATCTCAAAAACACATGAAAATCACATGTATTTATGTGAATAATAAATTATAATAAATTATTAGCTACAACGCATACATACATGTTTAAAGTTTAGCTAACCGCCTCATGTGATCTGCTCGAGACATCCTACGCGTTTGTAATACCTCTCATCTCGACTTATGCAAAACTTCCAAATATTTGTTGACGCAAATTGCTGTATTCAAAAGTTTGCTTTATTAAGTAAGCATTTGCTTAATGACTGGGTTAGTCATGAATATGAAGCTGACGTAATGTTTGCTTTAAAGCTTCAGTGTCCTACTGCTCTGGGACACTACGCAGCCGTTAGAGAATGAAAAAGTGTCTTATTTGTTTTGGAGCATCGACATCGTCAGCAGGGACCCCGGCGAGCTCCGGGCTGCAGGATGAGACATCTGTTTACTTCTTCGCGGCTTTTTTCTTTCTTTCGTTTTTTTTGTTTTTTTTTTTCATCTTGATTTTGGAACAGAGCACTGTTTCAGGTGTCCGTGGCTTTGTTTTTGTTTTTTGTTTTCTTTTAAACATTGTGAATTTTTTGATGGAGAAAAATATATGGTAATGTGATGTCTTTCCTTGAAAAATAATACTTGAAAATTATAACTCTGAAATTTGAAACAAAGCAGTTTATTTTTTCTGGTGATAAAATTGTCATGTCCTTTTTTTTAAAAAAAAATATTTAAAACTTTAATGTTGTAATACTGCAATTAAAACTTTAGTTTATAATAATGTTCCTTGAAAAATAAAACTATCCTAAAAATGTTAAATTAATATTGTCCAATCTTTCCAAAAGATTTAAGATTTAATTTTTTTAAGGTAACAATTTGATTTATAGTAGAGTGTCTCATGTTTATTTCTTGACAAATAAACATTTGGATTTTTGTTTTATTCATTAACAACGTTTTAAACAATTATATATTTAACTTCTTAAGAATATTGAGCATTTGTAATATAGTATGAAGTTTTTGTTCCTTAAAAAAACATTTTTTTTAATTCATAGTAGAATAACAATTATTTCTAGAATACTTTAACCACATATTTATAAAATAATTTATAAAGTCATAATTTTCCTTGAAAAATACAACAATCCTCATAAGACTCAATTTTACAAATGTAATTTTTGCCCAAAATACAATTAGAATTTTATTAGGTATCGCACCCAATACACCTTCAATGTTCAAAAAATTATATTAATCACAGAAAATAACAACTTTTCTCAAAAATAAAATAAGCAGTAATATTGCAAATTCTGTAAAAAGTACAATATTAATCCGTTTGTATTGTCCTTTTTTGTTCTTGAAAAGGACAAATTAAATGTAATTTGGTAAATATCGCTCATAAATATAAGGTATCATTTACTAATAGTGGCTTCCTATTTTTTGAAGTTTTAGTTTTCCAACTAATTCTAATCAGGCGATTAGAATTCAGATGTAGATTTTGGTGACTGACATTGCAAGGTCAGTGGCTTGCGTGCGTGTGTGCGCAAAACAAGAAAAACAGCAACTCGTTCATTATCATATTCTCATCAAAATGAAGCCTACTTGAGTGACAGCTCGCCGGTTCCAATTCTTGCCACGTCACGATCCGTGCATGCAAACGGGCCAAGGGCAAAGGGGGGTGGGGGGGGGGGGGGGTGAAATTGTAGTGGGGGCCATGCAAACGACAAAAAAAGGGAGGTCGGGGGTGAAAAAGAAGACAAAGAAAAAGAATCAAATGATGAGTAAAAACGGGACTCGAAATGGCAACAAAAACAAATCATTGGAAAAACAACACAATGACAAGGCCAAGAATAACCAAATTGCTAATCAAGGGCGCCTCGCTTCCCCCGTTCGGAGGCCGCCTCATTAAGGTCCCTGACTGGACGCCGGCTCACGGACTAACTCCGGAGCAATTTGTGAGCGTGGCGCACAATGACCCCCTCAGAGACTGGGAAGAAGCTGACCCGCCGTTGCCGTGGAAACAGGAAGTTCATCAGTGGGATTGTTTGAAATTGCCAGTGACCGGTCAAGAAGTTCATGACAACATTTGGCGGGTCACCAAAGATTGCCGTGACCTTCATATGGAGAACCTTATCACTGTGGATTATTAGTTTGTGCGTTTTATTGGCCGGAACGAAGATTAGCAGGTCTTCTCGTTCTGTGTAATTTAGAAAATAGATCTTAATTTTGTACAAGTTTGATTTTGGAAGGATTGTCAAGACGACTGGAAAACAAGCATATATTTTTCTGATTAACTCATTCATTGCAAGCTCAGTAAAAATCGATCTTTGACATGTATGGCAATTAGTGGTGCTAAATGACTTGATTTATTTCTGAGCTTTTTTTTATTACTTGTCTTTCTTTAATTAATCTGAATTCAGTTCTACATCTAGAACTTGTATTATTTTTGGTCTACAAATTTTAAAAAATGCTTATAAAAAGTATAAATGTTTATTTTTTTATATTGTGTCTGAATTTTGTGAGTTTGTTGAATATTTTGTTTTATTTTTAGGTTGGTTCATTTTCTTGTTTCTTCTTTTTTTTCTTATTTTAAAAATAAGCAATATGTATTACTTTCTTATATTTCATAATTTGTATTTTTTGTTTAATGTTTTTACAACCACGCTGCATTTTTTATTTTATACATATATTTATAATATATTTTATATATATTTATATATATTAGACATATTTTTTATCATTTTTAATTGTCTACTTTGATTGTATTTTTATATATTTTTTGTTTAAAAGAAAAAGTTCAATAGTCATGTCTCTTCCAGCGTTCGATTTTTGTACTTTAGTCAAATTTAAAAAAAATATTTTCCATATAATATTGTGTAATATTTTATTCTTACATTTTCATATATTTCAATATTTTGTATTTTGCTCATACTGTGTAGTTTTTTTCTTACACAAAAACTCCCTGTCTAAAACATAGCAAAATTGTTTTCTATGTTTACTATCATAATGGGGTTTTTAATGGTAATATTTTAGCCCTTTCGCTAACATTTGATCCTGCCCACCATTCCAGTCAAATGTTGACGACCGCCAAGTGACCGCTCGCATTCTCCTGATGCTTGAACTCGTCAGCATTTGTGATGCTGAAGCGCGGAAACACGAGGCGGACGACTCAAAATGCTGCACGCGCATTCACACGCAAGGAGCTCCCTTTACGGTGTCTGATAACACCTCGCGCCACCCCTGAGAGCCCGCACACATACAGCGACACTAAATGCTAACACTGCATTTTATACCACACACAAACACACACAAAACACACAGGTGTGAACCATATAAGCTCACGCAACACTGAAACACACACAGTTGATGCATTGATATAATGAAAAGTGCAGAACCTTCTCGCTCCATTCAATCACAGTTGTGTGTGTGTGTGTAGCTGTGTGTGTAATGTGCCAACTAGAAACATTACATACAAGAGCTGTATCAACAATTCTGCCTCCATTACAAAGGATCACCACAAATGTGGACGAACCCTTTGCACCCCGACAGGCGACGTCCAATTGGATATAGAAGGTAGGTGGAGGTACTTCAGGGGGGATGGGATATTTTGACAGGGTTTTAACAGGCCCAGTAGGTATGAGCAAATCTAATTTTATGCTTTATAATGGCCTGACAGGAGCAATGCATTGTTCTTTTCAAAATAAGAGCAAATAAATTGAAAAAAAAATTATATATATATATATATATATATATATATATATATATATATATATATATATATATATATATATATATATATATATATATATATTTGATCCTCTGCAATATTAACATTTAAAAAGCCATCTATCTTAGATGTCAAATCAAGCTATTTGTCATCCTACCACCAGGGGGTAATGTTTCCACATGTTGCATGATAAAAGCTTCTGCTTTTCTCACCCTAATATATTATTTACCAGTGTGAAACGGCGTTGAATTTCTCACCTTATTCCTAATCTATACAGTGCTAGCTGTCATTTGAGACTAATGTTGAAAAACTGGCAAACAAATTGGAATAAATTTGGTTTGAAAAGCCTGAAAATTACATCTATTTTTTTTTTAATATACAGAGGCACAGTGTCATTATGGCATAAAAAAGAAATACCACAAAGGACGAAGTTCCAAAGTTTCACAAATCGTATGTGGCACAGCACTTTGTTTTGTCTTGCTTATCATTTAAAAATGGTTTCCACTGATTGGTGGGTGCTTGGCTATAAATTAATAACTTAAAGGATGATTATGGAAAAATAGTTGAGAACCGCTGTTTTCAACCATAAAAGTTGTTAAATAAAGCAATTGAGGAAGACAAAACACATTCAGACACACAATTTGCTGTTGTCAGTACCAACAATGGATTGTTTTCGCCAGCCACTGTGAGGTTTTAATGGTTGGAGGCCACGGATATGTGTGTTAGTGTGCGTGTTTGTGTGTGTGTGTGTGTGTCTTCCGATGAATAATGGAAAAGCTCCTTCCCTCCAATTATAAATGTGCCTATTATCTGTAAATCTGAAAGTGAGAGCTCCAGAAAAAGATTTGCGGGCATTCACAAACAAACAAAATAATCAAATAAAGTCGAGAAAGAATGCGATGACTGCTTATTAAAAGGATAAATGTGATTTAGCGTTTGCATTGGCGCCAGATGATAAGCACAACTGTAAGCATCTACGGTAAATTTCGGACTATAAGCAACTAATTTTTTCTCACGCTTTGAATTCTGTGTGCAGTGTGGCATATCTGCAGTTTTTTTTTTAAAACTTATACTCTTATACTCCATGCGACTTACTACCTGAAAAATACAATATTTCGAGGAATAGAGTATAAATTTGGACCTTGAGATTATGATGGACGGCTGAATTGAAAAGTTGACTATTTTTCAACACACTCACCTCATCAACATTCTCAAAGGCGTTGATGACATCATAAGGCAAGCAGGAGAGCAGGTCTATGACGAACCAGGTCTTCAGGTAGTTCATGCGAATGAGTTTTGGGTCCGAGATGACCTCGCCGGCCGGCCCCACAAAGGTGGTGTGAAAGTTGAGCACGATGTCCACCAAGAAGATGACGTCCACGATGCTGTCCACCACCAGCCACGTCACGTTGTTTTGCTTGGTTTTGAAGGACACGTTGTAGGGCACCATGATGGCCGTGTAGAAAGTGAGGATGAGGATGACCCAGTCCCAAGTGGTCTTGAACAGGCAGTAATGAAGGATGATATGCGGCGGTGTCTTGGGGGTCTCCTGCTTATACTGGGGTAAGATGTCCGAGCCCAGTTGGAGCACCTGTCCACAAACGATAGCAATAGGTCCGTAATACTCATAAGAAAAACTAATAGCAAACAGACTTCTGTCAAGGATTTGGATTTGTGAAACATATGAAATTATATGAAAAAACGTTTTCCATATATAAGGCGCACCGGATTATAAGGTGCACCCTCAATTAATGACATATTTTAAAACTTTTTCAATCACAATATAGTAATACTCAAAGTAATAACAATAATAACACAAATAATGACTCTGCGGAAAATACTATAACTGTGTTTACTGTACAACTTCAAAAGACCAATTCTCTAATTTTTTGTAAAAAAACAACAACAACAAAAAACGTATTATTACACATTATTTGGGGTAACTCATTTAATCCCCTCCCTCGGAGAAAAATGTGTCAAATGAATAACCCACAAACTATCCCCTAATTCGGGTTGTTGTTTTTTTTCAGTCAATACCTCAAAAGTTGGGTTGATTCTTGACCCATTTTGGGTTAGTTTTAACCCAACCGTTTCTAGAGATCAGCCATGATTATTTTCACGTTAATGATCCCTACTCTTTATCGCACCTTAGCTCCAGTCCAAAGCTGAATTCTTCCTTGCAGGAACTAATCAGATGTATTTGATGTAGAGAGACGGGTATGGTGTGTAATACCTCAGCCAGGCGCGAGTGCTTGTGTACATTCTCTCCTTTGTGAACGGTGGGCTGCAGCTGCTGCAGGACGCCTCGGCTGCTGGTCAGGGCTCGAGTCAGTCGGGCAAATTTCCCCCAGCCTGCAACGACCAAATGAACAACGTCACAACAAGATTCCCATCGATTTGAATGTCTATCTGTGTTTTGACCACAACGCAACTCAAGTCCCACTAAATAACCCTAATGCTTAAACGCCAAGCTTAACACCTAAACCACTTCATTACTATGACGGATCTTCAAGAACCTTATCGATTTTTCGACGCTATCCTTCATGTCTATTTTGACCGCCGAGCAACTCGTTGAACCTTATTGGATTTTACACAGATAGCTCGATTCGTCTCGGTTTTCTCACGCTCATATCCCTGTGGATTCTCGAGTTTACATTTTATTTCATCATTTGAAAATGCGTCAGCATCTCCCATACACTGGTAAACACACTTTGATGCAAGAAACAAAAGAACTTTCTCCCGTATGATCCCATACAGTATGCTTCTCTGCGGCTGGTAGCGGCTATAAAAAGAGCATAACGGTATTTTTAGTGATTTATAAAAACCTGTGTCTGACTTAAGGAGGGCGGTGTTAGAAAAAAACACATGTTGTACTGATGGAGACAACTAGGAGGATTTTAACAATAAACTCTTGTCTCACTTTGGTTCTGAAATCTTGTGTTAGTCTTCTTTTTCTTTTTGTCAAAGGGATGTTATACAATAGTCATTCTCTGAAAGCACAACAGTGAAAACATGCACCATTAGTGATGCAGTGATAAGAAAAAAGGCAAGCTGTAAACATTATCCCTCAAGAAAAAAAAGATATGAAAAAAAACATTGATGTATTATGAGTATTGACATATTATTATTGATGTTCTATCTATGTAAAATGTTAAAATGAAAGTTATAAGTCATTCTTCGCAGAAAATCTATATGTGAGTGCTAAAATATTTAATGATTATGTGTGTACCTACACAATTTGTTTGAGGTGGGCAACTTACATTGTTTTTGCTTGTCCTACATTCAGCATCGAGCCCGCCCCCTTTCTCTCATCTTCGGTCCGTCATTTTTCTCAAGCCTTATGAAATCGTAATCATCAGTCCGTCAGTGTATTTTTGCACAACTTTCCACTATCACTAGAGGGCAACATTTAACAAGTTTTTTTTTTTTTTTTTTTTTCTGGTTCCTTGTTCATCAGGCGCTGATCTGTTTCTGTCTAAACTCAAATAAATTATTTTTTTCTGTTTTAGTACTTACACTTAAAGTGAACTCCACGTGTGTGGTTCTATAGTTACACGACAATTGAAACACAATACACTAATATAAGTGTAAGCTGAAGACAAAGCCAGTTAAGGGGTTTAACCCTCGGCCATCATACACCATCATGTTTATTACAGGGGACGAGAGTGCAATTAGCAATCATGTACACTATCATGCTTTACATGACTCTTAAATGATGGATGTCGGTTCTTATTTATAACTCATTTCCTGCGCTAAAACCATAGAAGACGCTTTCGTTAGCATTTTTCTAAATTTCATCTGTCACACAGACTACAAAAGAAACAAAGTATTGCTGAGGTTGAATTTACTTGGGAAAAAAAAACATCTTTAATTAGGGACTTAAAAAAACTTCTATCTTGGATTTCCCGACCAAGAGCCAATCAGAGAACGAGTGCAAATTTGCTCTGCATTCATTTGCATTCACTGCATTCACTTGAAACACATCCCAGAATGCTCTCATCAGGAGGAAAACTGAAACCAGGACTAAGACAGGGAAGAACTACAAATAAATCTCTGGTAAAGTCAGCTGTGTTAAAACTGTGAATGACAAGTAGTGAATTGAACCAATCCAGTTTATTCACTCAACTGAACATATTTCTCCACTGCTTGGTGGTGCTGTAAAGTGACTGTCACATTAACTGCAGGCTGATTTCAGTTTTTACTATAAAGATGCAGATAATATCCAAGTCAATTAAATTACTGCATTTTCGGCACTATAAGGTGCACCGGATTATAAAGCACACCCTCAATTAATGGCATATTTAAAAACTTTTTTCCTTATATAAGGCGCACCGGAATATAAGACGTACCCTCAATTAGTGACATATTTTAAAACTTTTTCAATCACAATATAGTAATACTCAAAGTAATAAAAATAATAACTCAAATAATAACTCTCAATAGCATAATGACTCAATGTCAATATGAGCACCCTTGTTCAACTGTAAACACACAAAAGAAACAGGTAAAGCTTACATTATCAGTTCATTCTACGAATCCCAATCTCAATATTGATCCATATATAAGGCGCACCTGATTATAAGGCGCACCATCAGCTTTTTAAAAAAATTAAGGCTTTTAGGTGTGCCTTATAGTGCGGAAAATACAGTACATTTCAGTAAGCAAAAAGGGGTAAAGGGGTGTGGAGAGATGATGGACATCTGACATAATGTCTGTCTCGACGATTCCAACGATTTTCGATCGAAACTTGCAATTGCTACATTTTCACTTTGCCTATTTTTTTTTAGCATTCCCATAAAGTGCCCGCCTCAACAATTGCGTTCAAATACCTGTTGCTGAAAGTGGTAGCCCGCCAAAATGTGTTTTGAAAACATTTGAAAGCATAGATGACTTTTCGAAAGCAAAATGATGTGGTTGTTTTAAATGCACGACATGTAATTGTCTTTGTTTTCAGTTTAGTGCGAAAGGAACTTCAACCGGGAGTGGCAATAAACAGCTTGGAGCCTCTTTTCAGCAAAATTGTTCACCATCTGCCAAACTGCTGTTTGTTGTGAAGTGAGCTGAATTGAGCGCCTAAGTCGAAGCAAAAATATCAGCCAAATAACAGCTTGTATACTTTGAACTGCGAACGCTTCCCAAAAGCAACTTTTCAGTTTGTCGCCACGCCACCAACCTTTGGACGAGTCGTCCTCGATGGGCTGCTTGAAAGCGGTGATGTCGCTGAAGGTGCACAGAAAAAGAACCACTTTCTCCTGTTCGTTTCGAATGGGCGCGATCTTCACAAAAAACCACACGGGCGTCCCTAGAAGCACAAAGAATGATCTTAAAAGGTCACAGCGATTCCACGCCGACGACACGGGTGGAAACAAACGTCGGCTGTTTGGAATCTACCGGCAAGGAAGCGTTCCGAGCCCACTTTGAAGTCGGCCGTTTACATTCCGGAATACATTTGCATGATGAGGGGAACGTGGCGTACTTACTGTTCTTCTTGTACATGAGGATTTCGAATGAGTTCATCTCGTAGTTCTCGAACGTCAGACGCACTTTTTCTGTCGTGTCTTTGTCTGTGAGCTCGCCGTACATGAAGCTGAGGGGAAAAAAAGTGTTTCAATATTTAATTGGTCGACATTAGCGAATGTGTAAATATTTTAATACCTCACTTGCATTATTGTTTTAAATATTCCCCAGCTGAATAATTTATATATTTTTTTACATAGAGGCTGTCACATAAAATACCAATTATTTATATTTTTTAAACATTTCCTTTAGTTTTTTTTCTAAGAATTAAAGTTTATACAAAACTGGTAAAAAAAAAAAAAATCCTCAAATGTTTCTTGTTAAAATACTTTATAATTTTGGTTTGGTTGTTCAGATGAAGAAAGATATCTATTTTTTTCATTTTAAAACAACATTATAACATGAAAACAAAAGAAAAAAATGTTCCTGTTTCTTGCAAATCCAAAATAAAGCCAATTATCTTAAAAGGATTTTAAAAATCTGCAAAAAAAGCTGATTTTTTAAATTTTTGAAACTAATAGCTTAGATTGTGATGAATAAGTATGCAAATCAATATTGTTTTTTTTATTTAAAATCTAATGATGATACTGTAATTATGTTTTTGTTTTTTAAAACACAAAAAACATAAAATAAATGATACTTTCATATTGGACTAAATACAAAAATGGGCATAAAAATTGGCATTGTTGATTTTTAAAGACAGAACTTGTCAAGATTTTTTAAAAACCACCAAAAACAAGAAAATGTCTTATTTTTTTTCAGGTGGAGGATTACAAACAAAACAGCTGTTTTTCTTTTCGGCCTACCATTCTCCATCATCTGATGATTGTTTTTTTTTTTTTTTTCCCGTATGTGAGAAAATACACCATCCATCATGAAATATGCTTTTGGTAAGACTTTGTTTTTTCCTCCTTAAATTCCTCTCCGGAAAAGCCTAAAACGACACGCTATTCATCACTGCACACCCTCAGGTACTGAGCCTGATTGCTGCATGAAAAATGGAGCGGGAGCAGATGAGCATTTACGGTCTTTGTCGGAGTGAAAAAGCGAAGATTATTACCTGTTGTAATGAATACATTATCCGGAGGAAGGGTCACCGCTCGCCCGCTTTTGCGCCGTCAGCCCTGGTCTAAATATAGCGCGCGGCGGGTTTGTTATGAAATGCAACCACAAAGCTAAATTTAATTAACAAGGCGACATTTCGACGCCGCGGGTGGACTTCTCAGACGAGCGCCTGATGTTTTTCTAAAATGTCCTCTCTCTTTCTGAGGCCACTTTCTTCAAAGAAAGTCAATTAAAAATTCCGCAAGCGACTCGCTCGTCGCGTGGCGGGAATTCCCGCAGGGTTTGTCCTGGGAGACTCCGGACACAAATCTTTGATCCACAGCAAAGCGAGCTTAGATGTTGGAAATGAGTATGCATTTTATGTTGGCAGTCATCTTGTCAAAACATCAAAAACTAGCTGCACAAACTGTCAATGTTTTATAGGCTCGGCGTCAAGTGTCCGTCCACGTGACCCGACATCAAATACCAATATACCTTTTCTAGATAACGTATTTTCCGGAGTATAAGCCGCAGCAGCAAAATATGAGCAAAGAAATTATTTTTGTCACAGATAAGCCGCACTGGACTATAAGCTGCAGGTAATAACATATATATATATATATATATATATATATATATATATATATATATATAATCGGCCAACAATGTTTTGGAGATGATTTAGTTTCATAGTAACATAACAGTTCATAGGTTTGTGCTTGATCTTTGTTATTTTGGCGCCGCCTCTGGCCGCTGTCGATATTACATACATAGTGAGAAGGATGATGTGGGGGACAAAGAAAATAAAAATTAATCCACCCAATGATTATGTAGTGACTTACAGAGAAAAAAAAGTCTTCAAATGTGAAATACAGTAAGGTGATTTTAGGTCTGTTTTCTCCTTTCCAAAAAAAAAAAAAAGCTGACTAAAAATAAACCTAAAACGAATCAGAACGCGCGCACACACAACACTCAGTCACACACTATTGAGTGTGTTCTGTGTCGGTCCTGGCGAGTGTTCTGAAGCTTATGCTGGAGCCCTCGAGGGTCCAAATCAGCAATGCTGGCTGTGACAAAACACAAGAAGTCTCACACCATTTGCAAATCTGGCAGCGGCGAGTCATCATGATGTGATCCTATTAATTTACTGCTTACTGGCACGCTCGTTAAACGCGACAGTCAACACACGGCGCGTCGACGCCAAGGCTTAAGAGCCGCTGTCATTTGCAATATTTCCATTGGATCGCTCTAAAGACACACCATCCCCCCTCCTCCGCCCACCCCCAAAAAGGAAACGTTAACCCACCCAGGATGTCGTCAGCAACCCGTGGGGTGCTTTCGCTTGGCCCCCCACATCTTTCATCAGCAGATTCCGCCTCATTGCTGCACTTTGATTTTTTTTTTTTTTTACAAATGAAAATCTATAAATTGAGCGTCTCCTTTCTTTTGCCGCGTGTCCCGAAAGCTACCGGAAAATGTATTCAATATGCTCATATCCATCTTGAGGTGCACGCTTTGTCTTCGCTAGAAGGACAATTCTCCGCATTTGTCGAATGACTCGATTTTTCCACTGCTGTGTGACATTTCTGCACACCGGTAGGATACTTTTAGGATATAGGAGGACAACTCCAGTATTGTTAGCGAGACAAAACTGGACAAAACTAGTGAATCACTGGTAGAACTGCGAGCAAATGTCAGCACATGCGCAATTTTAACTAGCTACCCATGTGTCATGTTCTTCTACTAGTATGTCAAACTTGTTCAACTACTGTATTTTCCGTACTATAAGGCACACCTAAAAGCCTTAATTTCTTTTAAAAAGCTGATGGTGCGCCTTATAATCAGGTACGCCTTATATATGGATCAATATTGAGATTGGGATTCGTAGATAAGGAATGAAGTGATAAAGTAAGCTTTACGTGTTTCTTTTGTGTGTTTACAGTTGAACAAGGTTGCTCATATTGACATTGAGTTATTGTGCTATTGAGACTTTAGAGTTGAGTTATTATTGTTATTACTTTGAGTATTGCTATATTGTGATTGAAAAAGTTTTAAAATATGTCATTAATTGAGGGTGTGCCTTATATATGGAAAAGGTTTTAAAATATGTCATTAATTGGGGGTGCGCCTTTTAATCCGGTGCGCCTTATAGTGCAGAAAATATGGTACTCTATTGTGCAGCAATACAGTAGTGGAAAAAAATATTAGTGAATCATTCTACTATTATGCCAACACTGTTCTACAAGAGTGCTAATTTGTTTTACTAGTATGGACAAAAAGTACTGGTACATGGAAACCTATTTAAGTGTTTATTCAATATCGGACATCAAACATAAGGTTTTTTTTTTTTAATATACATATACGTATGACAAAATACATTTTTTTAAAAATCAATCTTGGACACATAAGACACTTAAGAAAAAATACGTGCAGAGGGGACACGGCATAGATGAGAATAAATGACAATGGCCTACAGTCGCGTAGATAATCAGGACACAGAATATAACACAGCAATCAGGAAGCAGAACAAAAGGAGCGTTCATGCTGTTAAATAAAAGCATGTAAAAAAAATCCACCAACCAAAGGTGAACCGCGGTATAGCGAGGGAATACCTCATTAGGACGTAAGCGTATCTTGAGGTAGACGCGCATCAAGGGTATCGAATAATTGGTTTTCCAGACAAAACGTTTTCCATTTGACAGTAAAATTAAAACTTTTAATGACTTTTTTCCACTGGTAACCGATCCTCCACTTCTGCTACTAAGGAATCCCACGACATGTGCATAATTGGCACATAGTGCCCCAAAGGGAGCGCAGAAATGATGACGTATGGCCTCCATTTTGTCGATCAACAACAGCAGGATCTATTATTCATTTGAAAAGCTCTCCCTAATTGGGACGGCGGCTACATCTGCTGCATCACGCTCGGATAAAATGAACACCGCCGGATGAGACGCCGGCAGACGAATCGTCGACACTCTCAAATGACTCTGCTTGAAATAATAACGGACAAAGCGGCTGACCGATACCTGCAAAAACAGTGACCGCAAAAAAACACCTACTGGCTGCGTATAATGACGGAAAAAAAAACGCCATTAATGCAATATATATAATATATAATGCAATATATATTAATACAACCTTTACGACTCCATTTACAAAAATAATAAATCATTTCAAGAAAGAGAGGAAGAACAAACAATTAAGATGATGTGGTTGCACAAGTATGCACACCTTTTTAACTGGAGATTTGGTTGTTTTTTGAGTTAACTGATCACGTTTAAAATTTAAAGAGGCAGCACACACTCGCCACCGTTTCAAGGACTCCGGGGCCTCTGTCATTGTGAAAGGAAATTTGGGAAAATATAAGTTCATAAAACAAATTTTATGTTCAGGAGGTTATTCAATTTCATTATTTTTAAAAGCCAGATTCTCCCCCATACTAAGATGGTTCGACCCAACTTGTCACGTGCCACCTCTCGTTACCTGTCAAGTTCATGATTTATTTTTGTGAACAGATCTCTACTATCATCCCAAAAGTTTAATATTTTTTCTGATATAATTAGTAATACCATTTTTAGTTTTTATTTAAATAACTAATAATAAAAATAATAAATGTTTATTTTTTATTTAAATGTTTTTATGTATTTTATTTATGACAATATTTATTTATTATTACAGTATTTCTTTTTGAGGACAGGTCTAACACTTTATGTTGATTATTTTTTTAACAGCAAATATATATTAATAATGAAGTTAATGATTTATTTTTGTGAACGGATCTCTGCTTTGTGACGCTTTAGGTTTAATATTTTTAAGTCGAAAAATATTTCTTTTTGAAAACAGGTCTGACACTATTTTGATTTTTTTTGTGGATAATAATTATTATTAGTTTTGGTTGTATTGCTTATGAATCACATAGTGGAAAATCCTTTTTCATCGCAAAAATGTCTGATTTGAATTGGGGTGTGTAGACTTTTTATAATGACTGTACCACTGACTGGAGCTGACTGAACAAACCAATGATTGCGACCTACCTGCAGGTGCTGCTCTTCTGCATGACCTCGGCTCTGTGGTACCCCGATAGTTTGCAGAATCCGTCGTTGCTGTAGACGATGGGCCAGTCCACGATTTGTGCGTTGCCCAGCACAAAGTTGGTGTCTGCTTGGCCCAGAGGCACATGAACACAAAAAGCACAAAGAGGCGAAGACTTGAGAGGTTAACGCCTGCCTGTCCTGAAAACTCAAAGAAATTCAGGAAGTTGGAAATATTTGCCTTTGTTCGGAATCAAAAGCAAATATTGGGGGAAATTATAAGGGAAAGTTATTGGAAGACATGAAAGGACACAACCAAAAGAGCTTGAAAGGATGTTTTGGAATTTGGGAGTCTTTTACCCCACCAAGGCAGATTGTCAGGAATACAAAAAAAAAAAAAAAAAAAAACTATTTTAACTCATGATATTAATATACAGTTGTCTTTATAACAAGGGATGGGCATTTATGAAGTCTCAAATTGTAAACGTCAGAATTATTGTCGATATGCAACATCCCATAGCACATGACGCATGTTTGACTTTTGTCATAAAAATTTGATTGACCCAACAGCGCCTCTGCTGCCTGATAGTAAATCCCATTTTCATCATTGAGATGAATTATTTTCTCTCGCTGAATGTTTTGAACTGTTACGTTAACAGCCGTCGTACCAATAATTGAGTTGTGAATTGTGGACAACGGGTGACTCAACTGCGCCTCTGCTGGCCGTAGCTACGTAGTGAAAACAATTTTAATTCATGGGAAAATATTACAGTTTTAAATTGCAGCTATTATCAACGCCATATTTAGTGTCTCTGAAAGCAAAGTTCTGAGCTTTAATGTCACTTGTCCAACTGATGCGAATAACTTAGTAGACTCGATTGCGTCGTTGCTTCAAAGCATTACAAATCGCCATAAAATCAGCAGCCAATTATTATTTTTTACCATTTTTATTGCGGGAGGGGGATCTTCTATTTTTGGTTATTTCAAACCGAATTTATTCCAATTTTTTGCCAATCGGATTTTTCAAAATGGGTCTCAATTGACAGCACTGTATATATTAAGAATCAGGTGAGAAACAACGATATTTCACACTGGTAAATAATATATTAGGATGAGAAAAGCACAGGCTTTTGTCTTGCAAACATGTGGAAAACATTGCCCTCTGGTGGTAGGATGACAAAGTGCTTGATTTGACATGGACGACAGCTGGATTTTTAAATTTTAATATCGCCGAGGATCACCTTAATTAATCGTGGCAGCCAGATTTCAATTAAAAATCGATTAATTGTGCAGCCCTAAAATATATTATGATTTTAATGGTCCGGCCCACTTGGTAATAGATTTTCCCCCATCAGGCCCGCAACCGAAAAACAAGTTTGACACCCCTGGTCTAATCAGAAAAAAATCAAAGTGCCTGAAAAAAAAGATGCCAATCAGAAATGCGGTAGTGATCCGAAATACGCGACTAAAATTCGATTCATTTCGCAGCCCTAGACTCGAGGTTTCTTAGCATCCTTATTTAGCGTTTGAACTTTTTAATGGCGGCCTGTTGATGTTTGTAGAGATGGGATGTGAATGCAATAAAATCAGAATCACGAGACGAAGTAACGCTAGCTGGCACTGCGAAGGCCAACTTCAAAATAAAAACATACTACGGCCATTGCATTGACATCACCGTATTATTTGGTGTCTATTTAGAAATCGGTCTTAGTAGAAATATCCAATAAGTCCAACATACACGAAACCCGACACAATGAGAATTGGTTAAATTGTTTTTTTTCCCCTAATAAAATCGATTTTGTGACATTTTAAATTGATTCTGAATCATAGTAAATGAGAATTTGGATTTCTTCATCCAACACTGACACGTGATGATGACGATATGATACATCAGGCCATCTTTGCATTAAAGTAGAGATTTTAATTGTTGGTTATTCCTTCATCTTGTCTATAGTTGATCATATTTCAAGGACAGATTTGCAACCTTTACTTTCAGGCCTCCCACGGCACTTGATCAATGTTCATTAGCGTCCACGATGCCTCATTACACACGAGGGTTTAAGACTGACAAACTTAGACCGCACACACTGACGCAAATACCTCCATGGAGTTCATTTTAGCAGAGCCTCATGCGCGGATTTTTTCACTGCTAAATGGAGAAGGATCGCAGGAGATAATCGTTGCGATCGCTCACTTGTCTGCAAATATCAATAATTGCCGCCGTTAGTTTTAAAGGTCATAAAGAAAACGGCAGCAGGTTATAATGTGGCCTATTTTGCATATTAAAAAGGTGAGCAGCACCTCGGAGCTACATTTACGCGTAGTCAATATGCTAATAGCCCGAGACAATCAGTGCCACTTTGCTTGTTTAACGGTCTGTTTGTTGGCATTGCATGAGCTTCAAATATTACAAAATTAAATAAATCGGTGGTTATTGATGATTATTGATAATGCCGTAGCGTTCATGGTGTTGCCATTAACTACAAGCGCACTTTGGAAAATGTTCTTTTGCAGTGTAGTTTTTAAAGAGAGCTTTCCGAGCGATTATATGGTTTTGATTTTTCCATTAAGTGATTATTATGCCCATCCCTCATGACAATTTTTTTTTTTTTGCTAGTTTTTTTTCCACATGACAAGTTATCACCGGATTCCAATCAAGTTCCTCTTAAAGATGCTGTTTTGTTGATAAGACGCAAAGCAATTTAAAAACGGAACTTATTCTATATTACATGACAATAGTTTTGACGAAAAAAAAAATAATCAACTTTGGCCGAACAAATTGCAGAAATATAATATACTAATGAAAAAAAATCACAAAGTACACTGGGAAAAGTAACGGGAAGAAAAATCTAAATTCCATAAGACAAATGAACACAAATACACACTCACACATACACACGAAAACACACACTTTGTTAATCACATCCAACTAAATCTGTGACAACACAATAGAATGCACAAGATGTTCCATGCCAACGTGTTATTTTACAATGATCAGATGGACGTTACTCTTGGGAAATCCAAATCTCTTATTCTTGTATTAAAACATATTTGCAATTATGCCTACAGCTCAGTACTTAATGAGCGCTTTGTAAATTAACACCATTTGGTATAGAACATGTTAATGATACACTCCAATGAGAAGGGAGGGTAAGGTAAGAAAACATAAAAAGCTAGTTTAGATCGTAGTACCTGTCTGTCTATGTGACAGTGTCCAAACTGAAATTTGTGAAAAAGAAAAAGAAGAGTTAACAGATTTATATGACAAACATCTGGTTGAATGTGTGACCAAAATAAAGCGAAAGGAACAAAATGTGCCAACAAACAAACCAAAGAGAGAAAACAGTGGAATGACATTTGTGCTCAATTTGTGACCAATAAATACTATTTTACCAACTAACTGCTACCAGTAACCAACAACAACAAAAATTCTGACATTTTTGCGTCGCAGCCAGCTGACGCTAAGAAATGTTCGTTTGTTTACCAAAGATTCACAGAAAAATAGAAGCAATTCTACATGAACGAATTGGCTTTCTATTTATACTTTCTGTTTATCCGTGGCTTGTTCAAATTATTTTAATTAAATAAAATTATGATTTGTGAGATACAGACCACCGTGAAGCGCCTCGGCAAGATGGTAAAGCACCCTCAATTCACTGGCCTTCTTTGAGAAAAAAAAAAACAGAAACAGTTTCCAAATGTAAAATAAAAGTTAAATCATTTAACTACCGTATTTTCCGCACTATAAGGCGCAGCGGATTATAAGGCGCACCCTCAATTAATGACTTTTTAAAACATTTTTCATATATCAGGCGCACCGGATTATAAGGCGCACCCTCAATTAATGACGTATTTTAAAACGTTTTCAATCACAATATAGTAATACTCAAAGTAATAACAATAATGACTCAATAACTCTAAACTCTCAATAGCATAACTCAATGTCAATATGAGCAACCTTGTTCAACTGTAAACACACGCCAAGAAACAGGTAAAGCTTACTTTATCGTTTCACTCCCCGTCTACGAATCCCAATCTCAATATTGATCCATATATAAGGCGCACCTGATTATAAGGCGCACCAACAGCTTTTTCAAAATATTAAGGCTTTTAGCTGCGCCTTATAGTGCGGAAAATACGGTATATCATTCTTGTTGCGGCTAACATGTTAGCATAAAAATCAGGTGCGATCCAGTAAAGGTAGCGTGAGTTTATTAATCAGCTCAAATATGTACCATTTGTTGCGGCTAACAAGCTAGCATAACATTCAACTGACATGAAATTATATCATGAGACTGGTTAGCATGCTTGATTCAGTATCCTTCTTTTGGGAATAAAAAACGGTTTTCGTGTAAAACAAACGAGTGTCAAATCAAAAATCACAACGAACTGAACTATTAATTGTTCTTGTTCCGGCTGTCATGTTAGCATAGCGTTCAATTGACATCCAGAAATGCTAGCGCGAAGAATAGTACAGATCAAAATGTCATACTTTTGTAAACATGGAAAGATTTTCAACTTTATTGAGCGCCACAATTGGTGGTAGGCATGCTAAATTTGGTAGACTAACAAATTGTTTCCAAAATTTTGGTCCAGGTTTGGAGAAAAAAAAAAAACCAAAAAGATGCTCATGAATATGTTCCAAAAGACAACAACAACAACAAAAAATGAAATGATGCACGAGTGGGAGACTTTGTGACATCCATTCATCCATCCAAGCAGCTAGCGCTCTTTTCAGATTAGCACTCTTGGCTCCCGTTAGATCCAGATTTAGCGACGGCTAATCCGCGGACCGCCCAAGGTCGCATTGGCTTTTGTCTTGAAGGGATGGATTTTGATCCTTTTTTTGTGAATTTTGCCAATCCCCCTTTTTACGGCTCCACGCCGAGGCGGGGTACACATCTACAGAAAATCTGGTTGAAGAAGTTTCCCACCTATATGATCGATTTCATTCAACAACCAATTTCATTTGAACTCTTTCGCACAAATTCTGAAAACGTTGACTTATTTTGCCTTTTCAACCTTTTTACCCTGGCCCCGGTTTGAACAACTACCAGACCACCCCCGAGTCCAATGATTACCATTTTTCTGCACATATGATTTAACAGTCTGCAACACATATGCATTACCGTCCATATGACACATCAGAGACTTGTGTTGCTCTTGTGTAATTATGCAGGAAATTAAAAATGCATTGCTTTAATGGGAGTGAGTAAAGGAACGGCCTCGCTTCCTGAGAGAATTCTAAGAGCTTCTCATAAAAAAAAGTTGCTCTAATTAAATTTAGCAAGCGGTGATTTTTTTTTTTTATATTATTTCTGGTCCATCAATT
Source organism: Hippichthys cyanospilos (assembly GCF_059441005.1). NCBI lineage: Eukaryota > Metazoa > Chordata > Actinopteri > Syngnathiformes > Syngnathidae > Hippichthys > Hippichthys cyanospilos. The sequence goes on from NC_142376.1 coordinate 5,982,819, forward strand.
TCTCTCTTTTCAAATCAATCCTGAGGGATATGTTATGTCATCACAAATAATTTAGAAGCTAGAGTTGAGTGACTGGTTACCAGGCAAGTTAACAAAAATCCTCTTATTACCAATTGTTGTTTTGTTTTGTTTTTTTTACAAAATTTACATGATTTAAAATGTCTTGTTTTGTTTGGTTTTAATGCAAAATTGAGCTATTATGCTTCATATATTACAAAACACAGATGTTTCACAATCTATCCATAATTGCTGTTCATTGTTTTATGTCAATGCCAATTATGTTATATGCTATATTTACTTCACATCTACATCTGTGAAAACAAAATTTGATCTTGAGGTGTTTGTCGGACATTCTTTAAAATTCTTGTTATTTCCTGGTTCCAATGAAGAAATGGGCTATATGACTAGTAGTAAACTATGCATAAGAGAGCTTATGTAATCTATCCATATTGGATAAATTAATTGATTTATGTTACCGTTAATTACGTTCATTTATATGCTGCATTTATTTCACATCAAACATATAAATCAGTTTAAATTCAAATTATTTGAAAGTGTTAGTCAGAAATTGAAATATAAAGACGTAAACTATCTATCTATCTATCTATCTGATCCATAATCACAGGGTGTGGTGGTTGTTTTTTTTAAAGGGGGGTGCCAATTTGGAGCATCACTTCAACAGTAACTTTACTCATCAAAACCCCTTCAAAAATGAGTGTCTAATTAGTCAATTTGGCGGTGGATCTATTGGGACTCAATGGATCAATACAGTTAGAACACACACACACACACACACGCAGACACACACACACACATACTTGCACGCATACGCAAACGGGAGAGAAAGAGAGAGAGAGAGAGAGAGAGAGAGAGGAAAGCTGGTCTTACCGTTGGAGCGCCTGACAATATTCTCCAAAAAAGTATTCTGAGGGGCCACAAGTCCGCGGCGGCCCCCCGCCATCCTGCCGCTTCACTCGGCCTCTTGCGGGCGAGGCTTGGCGCGGTGCTCCAGCGTCATGGTGCCGCGGCGTGGGCTTGTGTTTGTGCGGCGGCTGCTGGCTGGCTGCTGGCTCCTCAGCCCGCTGGTGCGGCGGCTCCTCATCATCATCATCATCCAGGAGGAGGAGGGAGGAGAAAGCCTGAGATGCTGACTCTGATGCAGGGAAAGGAGGGGCGGTGGGGGGCTTCCTCCGCCTCCTCATGGTTGTCCCTCAATCTCGCGCAGTAGATTGAGGTGCCACAGTGACACCTGCAGGACGAAAGTATGCACGTATTCGGGACTGAGCCTCTATTAGGTATTAATAAAGTACAGCGCCTCGAGGTACGAGCCGTTGCTCGACCGAGTTCCACTTTCACTTGGGAACAAAAACTTGATATGGCAGAACTCAACTTCATAAAAAGTAGTATGGAAAAACGACGTAAATCCGCTAGCTTAATGCTAACTCATAATGGGTAAAGTAAACCCATACAGAGGCTAACGACATTTGTGGTAAAATTTTTAACACTTTGGACAACGGATATTAAAATATAAAGTGAGCGACAATACTTGTCGACGGCGAGCAACAATACTCGCTCGAAAACAACATTCTTACCGTGGTTTTTGTGAAAACTGTTTGGAGTTGTAGTTTAATTTCTTCTTCGTTTGTCCACGTCAAGGATATACTGCCCCCGGTGGCCAATTAAGGCAGCAAAAAACTGGCACAGGATGTGGCTTCACATTGAATTGCTCGAGTAGACCACGTATTTAAGCTGTAAAAGGTTATTTGTTTTGTCTGTTATTAATTTGATGGCTACTTGAGCAGTTAATACCTTTACAAACACCTTTCCACTTGCAGGACTGAAAATGACATTACCGTGCCCAAGCCTCAGGTAATGACCAATTACTGGTCACCTTTTGGTCATGTGACATTCTACGGACATTAATTGCACATGAAAAAAAAAACAAGTTGTCAAATTATCTATAACGCATTTAATGTTTATTGCGGAAAATGACTGAGGAAACGACCCTTTAAATTCATTCGTTTAATCAATACTGTATGGAAAGTAGATGAATGGATGTTTTAATAAGTAAAACCATTATTTGGGATTGCATTTCAAGTATGATCATAATTATACAAGAATTCATAATTACGAGTGGTTCTATGAATGACTGAATTCAGTTATATTTTATAAAAAAAAATATTTCATATCATTTCATACATTTTAGTATAGTACTCGGAGGACTATATTAAGGTGTGGAGTGGACTGTGCTGGTTGCTATGGAAACCTCCCGGGCTCAATGCACCAAAAAGGTGATAAACTCATTAAAAATGAAGCCTGGATAGGTGAGGCTGCCCTTCAGCGAGGAGGATTCGGAAATATGTTGGACAGGAAGCAAAACAACATTGTTATAAATAATTCAAAAGGCAAACTTGCGTCTGAAGATGTTCACGCTTTTACCTCGGGCTGTAGTGCAATGTTCCACACAACACTTTCAGTAGGATGTACTTTAGTTTACTTTTATTTTTCAAAAAAAAGTCAAAACAGAAATCACATACCCAGTTCCAGTATTTCTAATTAGATGTATTATTGATATAAATGACATATGTGATGTACATACACTTCATGCAAAAAATTTGAAATGTTATTGTCAGGGTTAAGAAATCCAACAAAAACATTACAAATTTGGCTTGTTTGCATTTTGAATTAAGAAATTACAGAACCTACATTCCTTTTTAAGTTCTCTAATTTAATGACTAATTCAGCAAAATGTTTTGAAGTAAATGATTTGCTTGCTGACAGTGTTGCCATAGCTCTCAATCATTTACATTTTAAAGTTGTTCCAAAATAAACCAAATTTTTAGCCCCCCCCAAAAAAATACAAGCAGTTTTTTTCTTTTTTATACAATGTGATGCTTAATGACTCAAACACTTCCCTGTTTTCAGTCCATCTTAACACAACAACATGATAAAGAGTCTTTCAGAGTCCAAGCCAAAGCGTTAGGAAGATGACCAATTTTTGGAGATGCCAAGGTGAGCGAGATGATCGGTGAAAGTCTTGTGCTTGGGAAAATTACTGAAATTGGCCTCCTTGATGTGCAGCCAGTTTTTGGCCCGGCGCTCGGCGGCGTGTCCGACCTCCTGCTCCGCCGTCATGTAGGGTCGGCTGATCCAGTACTCGTTCTGGGCCTCGCGCTCCAGATGCTTCAGCATGTTGCGTTTCATCTGCCAGGTAACGGGCCGTGGTCGCCGGTACTTGCCGATCCACTGTTTGCCCGGGATGCCCTTCCGCAGGAGAGCCAGGGTGAGGAACATGGTGGCTGCTTGTTTTTCTGAAGGTGAGCACACACAGAAATGCACCTAATGTGTTTAGACTCAGAAGAACCCAAACCACTCAAGGTTGGACACTTAAGAACTATGTCTGAAATAGTATTTTACAAAACACCACAATTATATTTATTTCAAACGATCTCCAAGCTTCAATTGAATATGGGTGAAATATTCAGTCAAATGGTCTAAAAAAACGTTGAGGTGTTAGTAAAGTTAAGTTATTCACGCTTGGAATTGATTCGAAGATTTGTCAATTGGTGTCCCGCTTGCCTTTTCCTATGCAAGGATTTTCTAATTTATAATCTTCAAATGGCAACACACCCAAACTCAGAGCAAACTAAGCCAATTTTGATCTTACTTGTCTTGATTACAACTATTTAGAAAGTTCCCTGCTAAGTATGGTGCGAAGTGTGTCCACAATACAGTTAGTGTATTAATTTGTCCTTCATGTGTGTCATCGATTGACCTAATATCATTCCTTGTTCCCTTTCATCTAAAGATCCTTATAAATATATCGTATTTTGTTGCATAACCTAACGAGCCAAAATGCACTCGAAACAAAACATAACTGTTAAATATGTTCGATGACACAACGCGTTTCATCACGGAATGCTAACTAGCTAAGTAGTTGGCAAAAGGAAATGTCGGCCGGATTATAAAAAGTCGATTAAAATGACGAATGAAATCTGCTCACCTTACCACGTTTTTAGTAAGCGAAATGGGTTTAATTTAAGCGGCCAAACAAGAAAAGCTAAAATCAAGAAGGTTGAGAAAGGAAAACACAAAAAGCGAAAATGTGGTAATTCAGAGGTCAAGCGTCTACTTCCGGGTTGTTCAACGGCGTGGCAGAAAGCTCAAAATTGGTTCCAGTACATACTTAGCGTTATTACATTAAAGAAACTTGAAAATGGGCATGTTTTAAAGCTTATATTTTAGAATAAATTTAAAGTCGTTTTACATCGTCCAATAGGTCCTTAGTTGTAACTGTTTATTCATTTAGATGAGGCGTTCAGTGGTTAGGCCCACTTCCCTGTTTTGACATTCGATCTTGGAATCGCAGATTTAAAAAAAAAGACCAGATCAAATTAATCTCATTTCTTTAGGAGTGAAAGTTAAATCTTGCAGGAACTAATCTAGGAAACACAAAGTAAGACAAATAGAAGAGCGTTTTAAAACGACAAACCTAGAATGCTGCGTTTACGGCGAGTAAATCATCTCAGACAACGGTTCGATTTTGTTTTAGTATTAAAGCAAATGATTTAAAATAATGTTTCAATTTTACTCCGTATTTAAGTGTAAACTATGAAGTGTTTAAGAGCATTTAAGGACGCACTCGTTTAGCGACGTCACCACAGTATTTCCTGCGCGTCCTGCTGAGAGGTTCAAGGGTTTGCTACGCTTCCTTGTTTTGTCATTCAGGATTGAATTCTTCAACGGGCACGATGTACCCTTTTGATTTTTTTTCGGCCACGACTTGGACTTTAATTGCTTTGTTTTTAGCTTTGCTTCTTCTGTGAGTATGCTACTTATTTAAAATATATATTTTTTAAAAGTTTTTTTTTCATCTATACGCAATAAGTAATGTTTTTGTAGGTATGGTGTGTGGCCCTATGGACACTTCAAAAAGTTTGGAATCCCAGGACCGAGGCCACTTCCCTTTGTCGGAACGATGTTGATTTTTAGAAAAGTGGGTCAGAAATATGTCAATTTTTACAATTCACTGCGTTTTACTCGTGCAATCGCTTCACCTGATGACATCCTTTCTGGCTTAATTCCAAGTAGGGTTTACTTGCTGCTGACCGGGAGTGTCACACCAAGTATGGAGATGTGTGGGGGTAAGTGTTGTTACACAACTGCACTGATGCAACACATAAATGCTGCAAGGCAAATAAACTAATTGGATATAATCAGGATGACGACAATATGATCTTAGGATAGGAAACAAGGTGTTGTCCGTGCAGGTTGTTTGACGGCAGGACTCCGGTGTTGTTGGTGACGGATCCTGAGATCATCAAGGCGGTGATGGTGAAAGATTGCTACACCGTTTTTACCAACCGCAGGGTGAGCCACGTCCTGACCAAAAAAAAAAAAAAAAAAAAAAGATCAAGTATAACTTACAGTTAAAAACAAAACAAACAAAAAAATGCACAAGTTCAGTATTTTAAATGTATTCCGTATAATTGCATTTTCAGTGTTTTAAATTGATGTGGTCGAATTTAATTTTAGATTTTATTTAATTACATTTTTTTCCACAATCAAGACTTTAGAATCGAACTGCAAAAATGTAAAATACCACCGATCTGATCAGGACCAATCAAACATGACTAAATTACTGCAAATATTTGAAAAATATTAGAAAAATAATCCTGGGATAAACGAGGTACACTGTTGTATTCCAATTGCTATTCCATAGCTAGCTCTCTGATGATCAAAGTATATGGCTCCCACTAGTGGTAGGCAAAAGAATTACTGATTGAAATTACTATTTAATTTTTCTTTCTTTTATTTAATCAATGACTAAACTCATGTGCGTAGTATTGACGGTGTGGTTTCCTCTACAGGAAAACCTTGCTTTTGGAGCATTGGAAGACGCCATAACAGTTGTGAAAGACGAAAGATGGAAAAGGATTCGCAGCTCTGTGTCGCCATGTTTTACCAGCGGAAGACTGAAGCAGGTAGGTCTTCTTCGGTACAAGATATAAAATATTGAAAATAACTTCAGATTCGAATGTCTCAACCTTAAAGGGGAATTCAATTCAAGCTTTTCATTCCTAAAAACGCCCCTATATTTATTTATGTCAATAATTTGATTCTTAAGATACAGTTAAGGAAACCAGGAAAGGAAACCCGCATAATTTTTAGGATTTTTTTTCAAACTTTTGACTGATACTCCATATTAAAGACATTTTTTTATGTTTTAAGTGACTGGTATTGCATATCTGGACTCTTAAAAATGTCTTTCAGATTGAATGAAGTAATATTAACGAAAAGTAATGACATTTGTTTGTAAAATAACAAAAAAAAGTGATTAAAAATGTCAGAGAAAAAAAGTGAATCTGTATAACAAAAAGATTGAATGAGAATAAAGAATAAAACTATGAAATTGTAAAACTGCAGCATAATGCCATCAAAAATATTATTTTCCAAATTGTAATTAATAAGGATGATTTGTGTGTTTGAAGGTGTTCCCTCTGGTCCTTCGTTCCACGGAGCGACTGGTTGAGAGTCTGGCCAAAAAGGACCTAAGCGAACCCGTGGACATCAAACAGTATGAATCAAAAAATGTCATTCCTTTAGCCTAACACTTGAAGAAAATATATACTCTTAAAACAACATCAAATTATGTGCTTGGGATTGAAGAACTTATAAGTTTCTTTTTAGAGGTAATCAACACACGTAGTTTTACAAGCTTTTTATTAGAGATCATCGATATAATTTTTTTTCCCACACTGACACCAGTACGATTATTGACTGAGCTCACTGATACCAAGTACCGATACTATGAGTACTTACGGCACATAAAACTTCAATAAATACAATGACAAATCATTCTGAGGCACATGACATGTAGCACAAACATTTCAGTTTTGTTTTTTGCCTTAAGTATCGCTGATTAGTTTCGGCATTCTTTGGAAGTACCCGATTGTATTGGCCTGTTATCGGTATTCAGACCTCATTTTAATGTTTAATACAACTTTTTCAGAGAGCTGCCTGTATGAGTACTCAACCCTTGAATAGTCGTCATTATGATACCAAGTACCAATACCACTAGTACACAAAATGTAACTCAAATTGAATGACATTTTAATTAAATAAAGGCCTTGCGATTCCCATCTGGCAGTTTTTCTAAAAAAAAAAAAATAAGGAAATGAACGGTAATTTTCTTTGTTTTCAATTTGGAAACACTAGTATCGCTAACACTAGTATCGACATCTGTTGTGAGAACTGATACTGCCAAGTACTAGCTCGATACCGATGACACATCACTATTTTTTTTAACCTTAGTTTTTTATTTTTCCGGAGAAGTAACGTACAGCTTAATTTTTTACGTATTCGTAAATGTTTCCAGTAAAATTTGGTTTTGAAGTCGATGAAGGTTTCGTTGTGTGCTATAGATTCTTTGGGCCATACAGTTTGGACGTGGTGACCAGCGCCTCCTTCAGTGTGGACACGGACTCCATCAATCGGCCAGAAGACCCCCTCGTACTTCACCTCAAGAAGATTCTGAACTTTAAACTTTGGCCGATAATGATTCTGCGTATGTAGGATAAAAAGTGCCAACGATGGGCTCGCCAGGGTAGTATTTTAATATTTACCGCGTTCTGTTTTTTTTTCCAGTGCTTTTCCCCGGTTTGGGCAAACTGTGCAAGTTGCTGAACGTGGACTTTATGCCCAAAGCTAGCACCGGTTTTTTCTTCGACATCATTAAGAAGTTTAAAGACCAGCATCACACTGATCAGTTGGTAAATGTCACAGCATTTACGTAATCTTACATTTTTTTTCTCGTAAGATTACGACTTTATTCGAGTAAGTTAAAACACAATTGACGTAGCCTTACAATTACCGTATTTTCCGCACTATAAGGCGCACCTAAAAGCCTTTATTTAAAAAAAGCTGATGGTGTGCCTTATAATCAGGTGCGCCTTATATGTGGATCGATATTGAGATTGGAATTCGTAGTTGGGGAATGAACTGATAAAGTAAGCTTTTGTTTTTTTTTTTATTTTGTGTGTTTACAGTTGAACAAGGTTGGTCATATTGACATTGAGTTATTATGCTATTGAGAGTTAAGAGTTATTATTTGAGTTATTATTGTTATTACTTTGAGTATTACTATATTGTGATTGAAAAAGTTTTAAAATATGTCATTAATTGAGGGTGCGCTTTATAATCCGGTGCGCCTTATAGTGCGGAAAATGTTAGTTTCTTCTAATGTTACGACTTTATTCATGTAACTTTTAGCATAATTTAGATACTCATGTTTTCTTTATGACTTTATTGGAGTAGACACAATTTACATCGTCTTACAAATGTCCTTGTTACGTTTGTTACGACTTTTATTAGAGGAACTTTGAATACAGTTTTCGTCATCTTTGAATTTTTGGGGTGTAAATTTTTGACTATATTCATGTAAATTTACGTGAATGAACGAAATTTACATCGTCTTACTTTTTTTTTTTAGGCAACTTTACTCACAATTTACGTAATCGTTAAAAAAAATCTTGTAACAAATACGTCATTCAACAGACTTTAAATACAATTTATTGTAGCGTTATAATCTTAGTCTTTACCTTGTAACGTTCCGACTTTATTTGAGTAACATTAAAGACATTTTATGTTATTGCTTGTAAACCACGCATACAGCATTTTGCCACTCGTGCAAAATTTCTATTTCACAATTTGGCTCATTTTCTAATTGTCAATTTCTAAAACGTAGAATTAATCAGACTAAATCAACTTATTGCACTGTCCTATTTTATTGTCATAAATTTACACTGCTTTCTTTTACTGCCTTTTGTTGGAACATCACAAACATTTTCTCCCCACTGACATATACCCTACTATATAATGATGTAATCCAAAATGATTACAAAATTGAACTTTTGACCTGCCTGATAACAACTCTTATTGGCATAACAACGCACAGCAAAACTCACTTCGTCAGAGAGATATTGATAAATAATGCTAGATAATGTGTTTCTGCAGAGTCATGCAGACTTCCTGCAGGTGCTGATCCAGCACGAAATACCGGAGTCGGACATAAAAAGCGAACATGAACAGCCAAGTAAAGGTAGGGATCGATTAAAAATGCTCTTTACATTTTGGGTTTAAAACGGACTACCAAACAGAACTTTTGTTTCTTCTTTTGGTTGTAGGTTTGACGGAAAGGGAGATCCTTTCGCAAGCTTTTATTTTCATCTTCGGAGGCTTTGAGACCACTAGCGCTACTCTCTCATACATCCTGTACAACGTCGTCACCCACCCGGAAGCCATGAAAACCCTGCTGGAAGAGATTGACGCCCACGTTCCCAAAGATGTACGTTTTTTTTTTAAAACTTTTTCCCTGCCAAACATTATAAGGAAATCTCTAGCGGGCTAGTATATTTAGCATTTTCACTCACCTTTCAAGGCAAACAGAATATTGTGTCTTTGTAAATATGGGTGCTGCCTTAAGAAAGATCGACTTCCATTCTTCAGTTAGAATTGATGTGGGTAATAGCTGAAACACTGCCAATCAATGGTCACAGTTATCACTACACTTCTCAATCGGCTTATATTAGGTAAGCATTAGTCAAGGGTGGCAGCTACTCTCCATAAAAATACGTATTTGACGAGGATTTGATTATTTATGATTGTTATTACTATTTTAAAAGACGAGAATTCACGTCCATGACACTGAAAGAGTTTACTAATTTTATTGGCTTTGCACGTCATTTTTATCTCCTTCCGATTCACATTACAATTTCAACATATTCCAAAAATGGCTACCATAAGGGGCGCATCAAAACTGTTCAGTTGATGAGAAGTGTTTGTAGTTTAAATAAGGAATGACATTTTTAGTTTTTACTGCAGGCACTTTGATACACTTTAACCCTTGTGTGGTACTTTTTCCAATCCTTTAATCTTTACATCAAAAGCATTTCACATCAAAGGGAAAAAAAATAGTAAGGAGCTGGAATTTCACTCAGATGGTGACAACATGTCAAATGTTTTGGATTATTAACTCTTCCAGTGAAACAGTAATAATAATAAATAACATTGTAATTGTAATTGTCAAAATTACGTTTTTTATGGAGAGGAGCTGACACCCTTGACAAATGCTTACATAATATAATATAATATAATATAATATAATATAAGCCAAATGAGCACTGTAGTGTTACCATTGGATGGCAGTGTTTCCACACATACAACACAACTGTCACATACATGCAATTGTAACTAAAGAATGGAAGTCAATCTTTCAGTGGCAGTACCATATTTACATATACATAGTGTGCAATATTCTGTCGGTCTTGAAAGATGAGTGAAAATGCTAAATTTACAAGACACTTTAGAGGTTGCCTTTTCCGATAAAGTTTAGCGCTGAAAGAGTTCGGGAGTGTGTCATCCCTTGGCTAAAATACTATGAGAATGATGTGGATGAAAATGACCCCAAAAATGGTCAAAATCGAATATTTTGTTCAATCCTTTGATCTTTTCATTTCACATCTAAGGAAAAGCATTGGAAGAAAACACCAGGGAGCTGAAATTTCACCCAGATGATATTTCAAAGCTTGAAATTGCACGACCAACTTTTTTGCTATTGTGAAGTACTCTTTGACATGATGACCACACCCAATATTGTGCTGAGCATCATAATTAACATCTCTGCTTGACCTCCCCTAAGGGTTGTCCCATTTCATACGAGACACTGCAAAGTATGGAGTACCTGGACAACGTGATAAACGAGTCACTGCGCGTCATTCCGCCGGCGCCTCGGCTCGAGCGCATGTGCAAAAAGACCATCGAAATTGGGGGTCTCACCATCCCAGAAGGGACCCTGGTCACCGTCCCTGTGCCGTTGGTCCACACAGACCCTCGCTATTGGAAGGACCCCAATAGCTTCCGACCAGAGAGGTAAGCCAACGCTCTTTCGAGTTTTTCTCACTTTTAGGTCTCTTGTTATCAAAATTTGTCTTTGATAATGCCAAAATGAAACGCTCATACATCACCACATGCGTCACTAAGATGCTGGTCTGCTATTGGTCGGCGTCACGGTGTCACTAAGACGCCGATATGCTAAAGACTTGATCTGGTGCGAGTGCTTACAATATCGTATTTATTATGCATTTTAGTGCTTAATTCAAACTTGAATTGGTTAGCCATGGGTTCCAAGATTGCTCGTGATGTTAAAGGGAGTAATAGAGGATTATGATGGAAACAAAACTGGAGATTTTTAAGAAATAGGAAGAATAAAGTCAAAATTGACTGATATAAAAAAGTTGCTAATATACCTCACATTAAAGCGCCTGATGGTGACTTTGTGGATATGTTAATACTTTAGCAATTCACCCTTTGATGGTAAAATATTTAAAGAAAAATACATTATCACTCAAAACGTTTTCGAGACACTTTCTATATCAGTGTTTTTTTCATTATTTGACAATTTCCCGACTCCTAGATTTATATCTAATTCATTAAGATTCGAGTAACATTTTGACTGGATATTTTGGTATGTTTCTAGCTTCATGACGTGGACGTTGCATTACGATCTGCAATGAGGAGAATTGAATTTCTTGAGACCATTTGACGTTGTTTACAATTTTTTGACTGGCACTTTTCACATTTTCTATGAACAAAATCCACCAGCAGTAAACCATGTCATACCTCGAATTCAACTTGCTTGATCAGAGGTTTTCCGTTTTTGATAACGCCACGTTCCGCCTCCCTCTCGGCTCGACGTGGCAGGTTCAGCAAAGACAGCGGCGAAGAGGTGCACCCCTACGCCTACATGCCTTTTGGCCTGGGCCCTCGCAACTGCGTGGGGATGCGCTACGCTCTCCTCACAGTGAAGATGGTCCTGGTCCGCCTGCTGCAGAGCTACAACGTGGAGACATGCAAGGACACCGTTGTAAGACACGAACATGTCATCCTGATTGCGTAGCTTTTTCCCGCTCCTAACATCCCTCTCTTCCCTTTTAGATTCCTCTGGAGTTTGACTGGAAATTCCAGCCAGTTAAACCAATCAAATTAAAGTTTGTCCCCCGAGAGTAGGCGGCCAGAATGAGGAATTTAAACCCTGCAATAAATCACTCACTTAATACTTTCTTATATAAATAACAAATCAATGTTTTCTCGTAAACCACGCATAATCTACAATTTTTGTTGATTAATGGGGATAACGTATGCATGTTGCAGTACAGGTACCAGCCACAAGATGACGCCGACAGCTACATAAGAGGTTTTATTGTTGCGCTTGATTTTTGTACTGATGTATATACATTTTTAATTAAATATATAATTTTACCGTAAATGTATTTGCATGTTCTTGAGAGTGAGCAAAAACATTTTCTACCGGAATTATCTGAAGGTTTTCTACTCTGCTTCACAGAATTATCTCTAAGACCTCTGTACCCGACTGATAGCTCATTCTGGAACTGCTTTGGTTTGACACAAACTGCAGTTATTATAATTTGCACCTAATCTCATTCGGTGTTTACCGTTTTTAAGATTCTCCTTTATATACATAATACATAAGTATATGTATTTTCTATATACATATACAAAAACAGAACTAAAATAGCACCTGAGATTGAGAAAGAGATGGTGAAAAAAAGGACAAAGAAAAATGCATACCTGAAATTGAGCTTGGATTTCTCAAAGATTTACGTCTTGGCACTGAACGAGTTAAAGTTTTAAGACAGATGAAGAAAGAGTGAGTGAATACATAGAACTCCTGGCTGAGGCTGGACTGCAGGGTGGTCAGCGTCCTATCACATCTGTGGTTGAGAAAGAGACAAAAGAGAGCACAAATGCATACCGAGTACTGACCCGAGTTTCCAAAAAGACATAAACAAATATTCTGGACACTGAATGGGGTTTTCACGCACAGGTTATCCTAGCCTGCAGATACAAGATGCCCTGTGCCAGATGTGTCAAAGAGACCACAGAATGTTTCACAGCACCTACAAGCAGAGTCCTGGTTTCAGGTTTCTTGATAAGGGAATTCTGGGATGTGTTTCAAGACCATGTTTGCATTCTTCCTCTCATTGGCACTTGGCCAGGAAATGCAAGATAGAAGTTTTTCATTCCCTAATTAAAGATGTTTAAGTAAATTCAACTTCAGCAATTCTTTGTTTCACTTGTAGTGTATGTGACGGATGAAATTTAGACATGTTAATCAAACCGCCTTTTATAGTTGTAGGGAAGGCAATTATAAATGAGAATGACATCCACCTTTTGAAAATCATGTAAAGCATGATCCCATCCTTTGGACATGATTGGTAATTGCACTCTCATCCCCTGTATTAACCATTGTGTATTATATCTTCGGGTTAAATCCATTAGCTGGATTCGTTTTCCTGTTACACATATATACAATTCTGTTGTATTTCAATTGCAATGTAACTGTAGAACCACAGACGTGGTGTTAACTTCAAGTATAATAGACAAATGACAGACCAGAGAAAAATGTCACCCTCTAGCGGTGACGGAACGTTGGGTAAAATTACGACGGACTGGCGATTACAATTTCGTGTGACCCGACGATGACGGAAAGGGGGCGAGGCTCTGAGGAACAACAAAAAAATTCAAGTTGCCTAGTACCAACCTCTGCCTACTCGGGTGCACTAGTGAAACAATAAAACCCTGAGATAATATATTAAATAATTCTTGAAACAGCTTTTCACAGTCAAAGTCAACACACATACACACTTTTATCAACAAAAATGTATTTTTTTTTCATTTCCATACAAAACCACCACCGTGTGTTCCTAGCGGCGTTGTGACAACCGCATTAAAAAGCAACAAACCTGAATTTTTTCGTTTGAAAATAATGACCAAAATCTTCTTGAGGTCCTGAGTTTATCAAAGAAAAACAGACAAAAAAAAGTAGGAAAGGAAAATGGCATGCAGTGCCATAAGTCTCTGAGAATGAGACTGCGCTGTGCTCGGTGTAAAAAAAGAAAAAAAAAATACAGGGGGTCTTCGCTTTACGACATGGAGCCGTTCTTAAAACGCGGCGTAACCCCAATTTCAGTGTAAGTTGAAACACCGTACAAATAACTGAAAATAATAATAAAGATGACTATACATACTGTACTGTAAAGTATTGTACAGTTGTTCTGCCCCTTTTTGCCATTTTGTTGGATAAACTTTGTTCTTGCACCGCTTTTTATTTCGTAAAGAACTTTTGTTTTGAAAAGCCGACCAACCGGAAAAAGCGCGGCGGCCATTTTCGCCCCATTACACAAACCGTGCGGATTGAGGCAGGGTCCATCTCAACCATCGCTTTTATTAAATCAACAAAACCCAAAAACAGAAAATAGCACTCGATCGGTCTCTCTTGCACGCAACAAATTGTTCGTTGGCTTTTCGCTGCTTTTAGACCGCTAAATATCTAATTTGACTTCCATGATGATGGCCAGTTGTTTGCTGCGCGCGTTCGTAACCTCGAGACATCGTAAGTGGAGACCGTCGTAACCCGAGGACCCCCTGTATCGTAAAGGAAGTTGGGGTTGCTCTTCCTGGCGAGCCAGCTCGAAGGCACCACGGCAGGTTGTCGCTACTAAAAAAACAAGTCACTCCCCTTTGAAGTTGAAAAAAACGAACCCGTGAAGGGTTCAGTCTTTAAAAAAATCAAATCAACGAGGTCCACATGGGGACGTTTGGCTCGGATTACCTGCAACTGGCAGAAGCACCATTCAACCTGGTTGGTTGAGTCCTTATGCGGCTGGTGAGGGTTAAAACACGGATATTGATGTTTGCTGACATTGGGCGGTACTCCCAGGTGGCGAAAAAGTGATTGACCTACCCTGACCTGCGCTGAAACCACCACGGTTCATAACAGAGCCAGAAAAATTCCAGCCACCCGGAAGTACACGTGACGTCGCGGTGAAATGTCTTAAGGTGGAGCTCGATGATCTACCGCCGCGGCTGGTGGCGGGAGGAGGACGAAGATGAGGGTGGCGCCATTGGCGCCACGGCCGCCAGCGAGGCGGAGGCCACGGCGTCCTCGCCCTCCTCCGGCTCGCCGCAGGCGTGGAGCTCCTGGCTGACGCTGGACTGCAGGGCGGCCGGCGTCAGCCACTCTTTGGGCAGGCAGCTCTGCAGGAAGGGCACGCACGAGCTGAAGTAGGCCAGCCGGTTCACCCAGCGCGGGATCTCGCGCCCGCACAGGATCTGAACCACGACGAGGAAAAGACTAGCTGAGTATAGCGCAAAAACTGCATTTTGAAAGTGTTTCCAAATAGAAATGATGGACACAGAATCTTGATGTAGCCTCACCAGGGTCAACTCCATTTTTTTCTATAATGTTTGATACACACTCACCATACTAAACATTGCATTCTGAATAATATTGCATTTGTGGAATATGCATTAGGCAGCAAAATATATATACAGATCTAATGTAATGCTTTTTAATTCCGCGACAGGTTTATGTCAGTTTTCTTTTCGAATTAAGAGTAAATTAATACCATATATATATATATATATATATATATATATATATATATATATATATATAGAAAGTTAGGGTTATGTCAGTTTTCTTTTCGAATTAAGAGTAAATTAATTGGAACATAAAAGCACATTTCAGCCAGGTTGTGTGTGTGTGTATATATATATATATATATATATATATATATATATATATATATATATATATATATGTGCGTGTGTGTGTGTGTGTGTGTGTGTGTGTGTGTGCGTGCATGCACATTAAGTGCGTAGACCTACGCGGTAAGTGTATTTGTTGAATACTTATGAAATTTATATTAATTTATATTACGTGTAGATAAAATTGAAAGAGATGAGCACCGGCAAAGTCTCATCTGTCGACTTTGAAAGCAACACATTTTCTATTTTTTTTTTTCATTTCGAAGTGCACTTAAAGGCAACGCATTCACACCGACTTGCGTCACTGCTTTCAAAGAATGTTGGAGAAAAGGCTCACGATTGCCTGACTTCTTCATTACCACAAAGGAAGCATCCAAGCGTGTGTGTGTCTGTGTGTGTGTGTGTGTGTGTGTGTCTGTGTGTATGCGCATGCTTGGGCTTGTATCGTTACACTTTAATCCCCATCTCAATGTTGGGACTAACTGTAAGACTCCCTGCTCATTAGTCGGAGCAGGATAAGCCGATTTAGACCTCACACACATTTGCACACACACATTGGACTCTTCAGTTGCTGCATTGGAAAAATGAAGCAATCGTTTGCCTCGCTTCCAATATTCTTTTGAAGCATCATTAATGTCAATTGACATAGATGTTCCATTATGTTGCCTTTAAGTACGCTTGGTAAAAAAGGAATTTGACAGATGAAAAGTGGATAAACATGATACTTCAAATGTCCTGACCCCCCCCCCCCCCGTGACTCAGACATCCGTGCTGCGCAGCATCAATTACAAATTGAAGATTGAATAAAAATTTGAAAAATGGAATCTAGCTTCTAACATTTCCATGATTTCCAGGGGGAAAATTGGATTTAAATCTAAAAGGGATTAAGTTCAATCTCACTGCATTAACCAAACAAGCGGCGCTTTTTTCTTATGGTCACGTACTAATTACATGGCATGCAAAAAAACAACACGCTTTGTGTGTGTGTGTGTGTTGGTTTTTGTCACAGTGTGGGGACCAAATCCCGGATTCCACTGCCATTGAGAGATCCTCTTGAATTTATGGGGACCTTATGAATTTATGGGGATTTCGTAGGCGTCGCAAATTCATATCTTTTTTTTTTGAGGGTATAGACTTGCTTTTAGAGTATAGGTTTATATGAGTAAGGTTGAGGCAATCTGTTCAAATATTTGAGGTTAGGGGTATGGGCTAAGACAAGCATTGTCAAACTACAGCCTGGGGGCCATATGCGGCCCGTTAAGTTTTTTAATCGGGCCCGCCAAACGTGAAGAAAGTATGAGTGAGGAGGAAGGTGAAAATCTTAATATCCTTAAGGATAGCGAAAGTATCGGTGCTTTAAAATAGTAACTGTTAGCAATCAAAAAATTTGGCTGATTTTCTATTAATCACTGTTGTAATTCTTTTGTTGATTTTCTATTCAAATTACAAGCACATGTTTTCTACATCTCCCGCATTTGTTCTCTTTTGAGGTGGATTAGCAAAACACCCCAACCCATCTGGCTCCTGGTCCAGCCCTTTTTAGAAGCCTTTATGGCCTTTGAGTCAATAAGTTTGCCCAGCTCTGGACTTGGAAATGCATTTATGTCAACGGATGTCCTCACAAGTATAGGCATACAAACACGTGCAGCTATCTTACCTCTGACAAGGCCGAGGAGAAGTGGTTACAGTTTTTGTGCATGAGGTGGTAAGCGTTGCCTTTGTACTCCTTGCCCATTTCCTCCATGATGCGCTCCACGTCGTCCTCGGTGAAGTCGGTGCTGCCCAGGACGATGGCTTCTCTGCACACGTCATCATTTAACCCTTGTGAGGTCTTTTGTCAATTCTTTTGATCTTAACATTAAAGTAGGGCTGCACAATTAATCGGGTTGTAATCACGATATTGGCTGCCACGATTAATTAAGCCGATCCACGGCGATATTAACATTTGAAAAAAATCGAGCACTTTTTTTTTTTATTACAAATCCAATCAAGCACTTTGTATCCTGCCACCAGGGGGCAATGTTTCCCACATGTTTGCATGACAACGTAGGTTTTCACCCCTATTGTGTACCAGTACTTCTCAAATAGTGGGGCGGCGCGAGGTGATGCCATGGGGGGCGTGGATGATCCCAGGAAAAAGGCTTTGTTTTTGTCATGTGGAATGTAATTGCAAAAAAGTAATAATTTTCATCATTTTCTTTTAGTTTCAGGCACTTTGGCGCACTTGCTTCTTTTTTTTCCATTTTAGACTAAGCTGTAACCCGTATAAACGCGATAAAAGTAATTAACGGTTGTTGAAAGTTGATTTAGATACATGTGTAGGTATACTTAAAAAAATTTCATCAATAATAATCTTATTTACAGTCAGTGCATTGACTGGGGGGGGGGGGGGGCGCAAAACGTTTTCTCTTTTCTAGGGGCGACCTAGTAAAATATAGTTGAGAAACACTGCTGTATACAGTGGACCCCCGTTTTACAAGAATGATCCGTTCCGCGGTTGGGCTCGTACGGTGAATTCATTGTATGGCGGGCAATCCAATCAAGTCAGAAAAGTATAAAGCAAAAAAAAAAATCCAAATTGTGACCATATATATATATATATATATATATATATATATATATATATATATATATATATATATATATATATATATAATGCATAATTGCTGACAGAACTACTCAGCCACAAAGGTACTTATTTTTTGCTTATTATGCTCATTGTTTTTTTTTTCTTTTATTTCTTTTATTTCATCACAATGCAATAAATTTGCATTTTGAGTGACTCAAATGTAGTGGTTTGACAGATTCATAATTCCATATTGTTATTGGTTCGATACAAAAATGTTTTGTAGCTTCTGTGGCTTAGTAGGCAGCAAAGATGCGTGTCTGTCCATCAAGCACCTCAGGGCACATCAATTAGAGCAGAAGTAATGGGACATACACGCACATACACGCACACACACAAACAATGTGGGCTGATAATGGGACAGAAAAAAAAATACTGTTTAACCACTTACTTGAATTTAAAAGTGTCACCAAGCTCTGTGGCGTCACCTGGTGTGATCTCAAAGATCCCTGAGAAGGGGTATGGGTGTCCCCCATAGGCGAATTCTATTAAAAAAAGAAAGATATTTAGAAAGGCTTTCAGTGGCGAGGAATGGCGTCATGAGATGAGCTCACCTCGGCCGTAGATCTCGATCCCTGAGTGGAAGACGCCAATGCCGAGTGTGCTGGTAAATTCGTTGATCCAATACTGAGGAAGTTTGAAAACAAAAAAAAGTTTAGACAAAATCCTTATGCTGCAGATTGCTAAATAAATAAATATGCAGTAGTTTTATTGCCAACCTAGGAAAAACCAGTGAATAAATTATAATGTCCTTCCGCAAAAAAGAAGATTAAGCCAGTTGGTCCTATTCATCAACATATCATAATGTTGAGTCAAAACGTGGACAATTTTTGTATAAAAAAAAAAAACCTGAAAAATAAAGAAGAATAAATAAAGGAAACCAAACAGTAGTTGTAAAAAAAATCACGCCAAAATCATTTTTATTTTTAACTCTTTCACTTCCAATCCCATATAAATATGGGGTATAATTTTTTAAGTTTTGCAAGTTAGCTAGCTAGCAAGTACTTCTGCTAGCTTGTTAGCTAGCTGATACTTGTGATGACCCTTGTGTAAAGTTGTTTTTTTTTTTTTATTTGTAACAGGCAGTTAGATAGCTAATACTTGTGACGAGCCTGTGACGTAGCTAGCTAGCTAAATACATGTGCTAGCTAGCGTAAACTGACGTGACTTTACACAACAGAAAACAAATATGCTGACTAATACGTTACATAAAATGTATTACCATGATGTCCAGGAATTTACTTTTTGACATTTACACACAATAAGAAATGTTTGGGGTGAAATGCAAATTGTAACAGGAAATTATTGGCTAGTAAGTATTGGCCAGAGTAGCTTTATTTTTAGAGTAGCAGAAATACTTTCACTTATGACTTTACAGTAGAAGAAATACTTTCACTTATGACTTTACAGTAGAAGAAATACACTTTCACTTATGACTTCACATTTACGTCTCATAATCTCAAATATAGATGAAAAATATGATGTGCTTGAGCTAATAACAAAACCAATATTGACCCAGATGGCACCAAAGTACAGTTGTACTTCTACTTATGAAATCAATTCATTCCGGAAGTAATTTTGTAATATGAATATTTTACAAGTAGAGCTACTTTTTACATGTAAATAACCTAATCTGTTCTAAGGCTCAAAAATGCTCCTAAACCCATTAAATGAATATTTTTTTAAATGATAACAATATGAATGCAGTTCACTTGTTTGCCTTGAGATGGTGTGTTGGTGATTAATGCAGACACACCTTTTAGAACATTTAATTTGTATGTTTTGATCATACATCTCCAGTGATCCAGTGACTATTTTGAACATGTAAGTTTACTTTAGTTTGGTGTCATGCGAGGTGTTTCCTGTGTGATGTCATTGCTAAAGTGCTGAACACGCGCTAACAAAGGAAATGTCAGACGCGACAGCCCAAAGTGGTATGTTACCACTGTTTTTATGTGAATAAGTACAATTTTAGCCGAAGCTAATGTTAATTTTATACTTGTGAGTTCTACGGTGTAAATTCTTGGAAGTGTGGATGAAATGAGTAAAGATGAACAGTGGAAGACCAAAGTAAAGATCAATGCATATAACCATTGTCTCGTTTGTGGGAAAGCCAGCATATTAATAAATTATAAAAATGCATCACAAACTGTAACAAATACAGTAGACATCACACCTTGTGATAACGTATTACATTACAGTCATGTTGGCGCAAGCGCAGGTGTCTCGTGTCTCATATTATACGCCAACAATGTCGCCTCTCGTATCTTGAATTTTCTCTCCTTAATAGAAACAATATTTTTCCGCTAAGGTGTTTTGTAATCTGAATGAAAGAGGTCTTTGTAAGTAGAGATATCACTGTAATACTTTTATTATTTTGGGCTTGTCACAGCGACTAGGCAAGATAGCCAGCAAAAAACAACCAACTCATTATATATATATATATATATATATATATATATATATATATATATATATGTACATATAAAAGCTGAATTGCAAAAACTGTATAATGGAGTTCATTGTATCTTAACAGCCATGATAAACGATTGATCCTCAAGATGCTCATCAAATTTGTTTATTAAAGTTTAATTCCTCTTCAAGCTTTTCTTGAAAATATTCACATGATTTCAGCAGCCATCATGTGAAAATTCTTTGAACAAAAAAAATGAAAAGCACAATGTGATTTCCTCTCTGTGCAGAGAAAAAAAGACAGGAGACAAATAGAGCATAGCAGCTGCTTAAATGATGATCCCACGCTTGAAATTTCAAACCATTTAATATGAACCCATTTGAATGTAGCTCACTTGTAGCCCAGGTGACACGACGAGTCAACAAAAACGCATGCTGCTTGTATCCTCACACTTGTGGTGACATAAGACTCTTATCTTAGAGCCTGTTAAAACCTGCCGCCTGCATGGTGCAATGCATGTGTGGGTGTGTATGCACCTGTGCGCGTGTCTTTTAGTATTTTTAAAACTCTTTCACAAAGAAATCCTTCAATATTAAATAGCAAGTATCAGTATCGGGCCTTATTTCAAGGTATACGTACTTATGATGGAAGTCGATACTAATATCTGCTGCTTTCAAAAGAACATTGCAATTAATTTCAGAACAAAATTCTGTTTATATATATATATATATTATATATATATATATATATATATATATATATATATATATATATATATACAGATAGATATGTATGTAGATTTATATACACATAATGTATAAACACTCATGAATCAAATTGTATTTACTCTTTGTGACATTTTAAATTTTTGTAATATGAGATGGGGATGCTGCACCAAAGCACTCTCAGGGCTAAACAGGAAATGCACTTAGCCGAGACAGGAGCAGGCCGGCGGCGGGGGATGGACACGCTTTACGGTGGACTCTGTGATCATCCAGAAAGTCATGTGACACTATTGATCCTCAAATGGAAAGATGAATGAGCCATTTTGAGTTTTTCCCTGGATGCATCGCAATGCACAATCGGGTCTCATCTAAAGTGAGTTCCGCAGAAGAACTAGTGTCCAAATTTCACATTGTATCATTCAAACGAATAGTACTATGAATTCCATTCAAAAATGTATTTACACTGCACTAGACTACGTTCAAAATCCATCCTTGAATAAAAGTTCAAGGAGCATTCCATAATCATGAGCATTTAAAAATGAAAAGTGTGGCACTCATACTTCATGTCACATTTCTCCACGAGACTAAATTGTGTAATGGTGACAACAACAACCCTGTCAGCAGATGAAATCGTAGACACAAGGGCAGTGTGACCATTCCGAGTCCTTGCAACACAAAGAACACTCGCCTGCTGCGCAAAAGTCCACCGGTGGGTCAATCAATGATTCATCAATACTTGAGGAGAGTCTGACTCCACCCCCCACCCCCCCACCCCTTTTGCATGATGATAAGGCGGTGACTCTGCCAGCATCACCCGATCGTAAAGACGCTTCTGCTATGAGGAAACACTTGTGGTTTACTAATGCAGCTGTTTGAGATCGAAAGCACCGTTCGCGCATTCTCGTGTCTTTTTCGGGACACAGACAAACCTGCATAATATAGACACTTAGGTAATTGTCATTACTCTCACAAAGAAGAAAAATGTACGCGCCCGTAAGTGAAGTTGTATGTATCTATGCCGGTTATGTTAGCCAGGCAAAATAGTTTGACAATAAACATTCTTATTTCTCTAGCAGGAGGTTCAATTGCATGGTTTGTTCAACAAAAAAAACAGCCAACCAACAAGAGAGATGTACTTTTGATAGTATATAAATATAAGATTAAAATTTGGCTTAATGAAGACCTTTTCTGTCTGACACAAGAAAAAAAATACTTGCTTGTGATTTGCGTTAATGTGATGTAGTTCTGAGGTTTTAGTCAGGATTTTTTTCTTGCTCTCTGTACTTATTAAAAATTCAATAATTTATCTATAATTCATTTGATAACTAAATTAATAAACACTAAATAAAGCTACAGAAAATGTAATCACAGCAAATGTCATATACTGATATATATAGTGACTCCTTTGCAGAATACTGCATGCCTTTATTTTGGAAAGATATATCTTCTGGAATTGCTGATTTAAATGTAACTACTACTACTGTAGTGTAGTTCCAAAGTTTGTTAAATTATATTGCATCACATTGTTTTAAGTTTTGGTCCTACCCAGAATGCTTTGCGTTGGTTAGTCAATACTTAGTTGAAAAATTTAAAGGAACATCATTGAAAAAAGGTTGAGAAGAACCGTGTTGGAGGTTGGTGACAGGAAGAGTACATTTTGCTTTTCAAAATAAGAGCATCTTAATGGGAACAAGAAACAACTTGCGTACTTTGACTTTTTTTTAATGATGTAAATATTACAACTAGTGTTCAGTCCCCATAAATGTAAATAAAATGTATATTTAATATTACTGACGTATGTTAGGGTGATTTTTTTTTTCCACAATGCTGTATGCTTTTATTTTGTTATGTCTCATAAGGATGCACACTGACATTAATGACGCAATTTTTCTTTCTTTTTTTTTGGGGGGGGGGGGCTGAAAAATATCACTGAAAAATTATTGAAAATGCAAAGATTGAGAAACAGTGGGGCCGTTTCCAAAACTGATACGCTTGCAGGGGTTCCGATTGAAACACGTCTTTTGTCGTCTAATTTTTTTGTCTTTTGGTAAAGAACCCAAATCATGAGTACATACATTTCTATGTTCACGGAGAAGTTTGAAGCAGTTCCAAGAAAGGTTTCTGAAAGAACTATTTCCTGTCTTTGAAGGGTGATAGCTCTCCAAAAGATCGTGATAAGAATGATTGTAGTTAATTGATATTAATGCCGACTGGAGTTAAAATGAATAATCGGGAGCACTCGTTAATAAAACAGATTATTTTCATGAGTAAACGATTAATAACTTAATATAGAAACGTACTTTTCCTTACCATATCGTAAACATTGAGGATGATCGGCTCGTTTGCCATCACACGATGCAGTGTTGTCCTCCTCCAGTGGTGGTGCGTCTTCGGCGGAGTCCTCGTCCTCCTCCGCTCGCCCCCGACTCCTTCCTTCTTCCTGCCAGGCTCCAAAAATACCCCGTGAACCCTCCCCTCGTCAAACTTGAACACTTTCACCACAAAGGGTCAGAAAGAGGGAAACGCTTCATCGGCTGGGTAGCGTCAAACATCTGACGGCCGTCCAGGCTTTTGTCAGGTCCGGAGATGAAACACAAGAGGAAAAAAAAACGCCCTGATAACGTAAAATCGGTGACGACAAAAAGGGGTTTACTTCAAACGTGTTCTGGATCCAGGGGGGGGAAGGGGGGTTTTGTGAGGTAGAAAAAAAAACGGCAGATAAAAAGATTCGTAAAATGACGTAATGTTGTGGCACAGAAGCGAAAGCTCCCCCGGCTAGCTAACAGGGAGACGGAGAACGAAACAGGAAGGAGTCCGTGGGAAGGGAAAAAATTGGACTGTGAGCGACAGTGGGCTAGAAGGCGAGCCGAGCGCACGATGGAGCCAGCTCAGCACTTGATTAGTCATCCTGGGAATGTCGTGGATGGTTTATGGGTAATGTAGTTGACTAGCTAAAGAAGCGAATGTTAATAATGCTGCGAGAGAAACGTCAACTAAACGCTCATGTACTCGTTACTAAAGACATTTTTTTAAATCAAAGTGGACCAGCAAGTTCAAAACGTCAGAAACTTGTGACAGGCACTCAATAAAGTTTTTTTCTCTCTTTTTAGTATAAATAAAAAAGCTTAAACATAAATATGCGGCTATATAGGCTTTTATAAGACATCAATATGAATGTATGGACCGTTTTGTGACATAATTTGAGCTGTTTGATTTTTGGCTTGTTTATATCTTCTATTGCCATTTTTTTCTTATATAGTATTAACCAAAGTTTTTGATGTTTCAAACTCAATTGTAATACCCACATCCCCCCAAAAAGTTCAAGCATTGATTTGTAAAACAGACAAAAATTCATGATCATTGTCATTCTTCCTTAAAGCCTTTTTGCTCCAGAAGTTCAACAAGCTCCTCTTGGTTGGAGAATTCCTGCAGGGAGGAGTTCATCTCATCCAGCAGATCCTCTCCCAGAAGGAACGTCTTGACATCGTGCAGCGTCATCCCGATCCTGTGGTCTGTGATGCGATCTTGGGCGAAGTTGTATGTGCGAATTTTCTCTGACCTGCCTCTGGTACCGATCTGTAGAAAGTAATCAAAATAAGACGTTTTATTTTAGGTTACATATTTCCTAAAAGGTGCACACTTTGCTTGATATTTGTAAAAATGCTTCTATTTGATCTGTTTCAGGATGACCAAGTAGCCCCGCCCCTGCAAGTACGTACCTGCACTTTGCGCTGATTGTAGCGCTTGCTGGTCTCCTCCTCCAGCTTCATACCGTAGAGTTTCGCCCGAAGAGCTTTCATGGCCTTCTCCTTGTTCTTGATCTGAGACCGCTCCTGCTGGCACTCCGCCACGACGCCTCAGCAAAAAAAACAAAGAAGCAGAACAGTTGAGATGGATAATACAGTTTGTGTCAAATCAGCAGCATGATTCCTTATTGTACCGGTCGGCAGGTGCACAATTCTGACGGCGCTGTCTGTGGTATTGACGTGTTGCCCCCCTGCCCCGCTTGCCCGCTTGGTTTCGATCCTTAGATCCTTTGGGTTTATTGTGAAGGAGATCTAAAGAGGAACACAAGAGAAGAACCAGGGTGATGTCATTCTGTGTATACAGTACAAATAATAATAATAAACTTCCCGTGTGACACATAACAGGCTTCTACCTCCGTGGGTTGGGGTAGCACGACCACAGTCATGGTACTGGTGTGCATGCGGCCCTGCTTTTCCGTCTTGGGAACCCGTTGGACGCGGTGAACACCGCCTTCGAACTTCATCCTCATGTAGCTGCGATGGCCGCTGATGCTCGCCGAGGCGTGACGCAATCCGCCTGCGCACAAGAAGAACACAATTAGGAACTTTTTTGAGAACTTGCTGTCATTTATGTGTCCACTGACTGACCTATGTCACTGTTCATGTGTTCCAGGACATCAAAGGACCAGCCGTTGTGGAGAGCAAAGCCCTCGTACATGTCAAACAGCTTCAAATAGAGGAAAAAGAGAATCTAGTTACTGTGGGAAAAAAACATTGGTATTGCTTTTTAATGCCGTGAGGGGATTTTTTTTTTTTTTCAAATTAAGAGTAAATTAGCACCAAGCGATATCGGAAAAGGAAACCTCTCGAGGGCCAGTATATTTTTCATTTTCACTCACCTTTCAAGGCCAACAGAATATTGTGCGCTATGTCCATGTAAATATGGGTGGGTATCATATTGAACTGCCATACTGCTATTGACAGATTGACTTCCATTCTTCAGTTACGCTTGCATGTAGGTAACAGCTGTGTAATAAGTGTGGAAACACCGCCATCCAGTGGTCACAGTTATCACTACTGTGCTCAGTTGGCTTATATTAGGTAAGCATTAGTCAAGGGCTTCAGCTCTTCTCCATAATAAAAGTATTTGACCAGAATTTTAAAATTTATTATTATTACTTTTTTAAAAGAAGAAATTTCTCATCCATGGCACTGAATGAGTTAATTGGAACATGATGCAACTGGTTGTAGAATTCTGATTCTGTTATAAGTACTCCTTTAAAAGAAATATAATAGATGATGTTACACTATCTTCTAGCTGCGAAAAAAAAATTCACAGGGGGTACACTAACTGGAAAAAAAAGGTGAAGAATCACTGGTATACACTAGCAATATTTCAAATGAAGGCCAACCTCAGCTGTAAACAGCATAGCCTCCTGTCCACCAACTCCTGCGGTCACTTCCAGCACAAGGTCACTCAGCTCATCCTTCTCCTCCGTAATTAATAGATCTAATATCTGAAATGGTGGAAAAAAATGTATTAAAAAAAAAATCAAAGAGCACTCAAAAAGCAAAAACAGTATTTACCTCAATGGTTCTTGCTAAAATCTATACAGACATTTCAAATCTTCATATTTAAAATGAATTATTGCAAACATTTCTTGTAACCAACCTGATTTCTAAAGTAAGTTGAACAAACTATGTTCTACACTTCTGCTTTCAAAATGAGTTATATATGAATCTGTTGCTTATATGTAATGACATGATAGGGTAGTTAAATATGTATTTAACTAAATACTCAAAATCTGGGGTTGTGCGGATGGCATCTTTTTTTTTTTTACTTCAGCTACTATGATGGTGATGATGGTCTGTGGTTCTACATTTACACCGTATTTGCACTAAAAATGCTAAAACTACAAGCAAAACAAAGTACCGCTGAAGTTGAATTTATAAAAACCCAGCTTTAATCAGGGAATTTAAAAACTTCTATCTTGCATTTCCTGGCCAAGAGACAAAGAAAGAACGCAGATTTGGTCTGCATTCATTCGTTGAAACGCCTATCGTCTATGGACAGTCCATCAGTGCTGACGAAGTGCCCACCTTTGTTAAAAAGGATCATTTTAGGTATACTCATACAATTTGTATTCATAATAATCTTATTTATGATCGGCACAGCAAGTGACGGCGGCATGAAAGGTTTTCTCTTGGCAAAATATAATTGAGAAGCACTGTTCTAAGAGCTAACGGAACGACAATGTGCGGCGTGGTCAGATATTAAAAATGCTAAATTATCAGAGAGACTTTTTTTGGTTGACTTTTAAAGAACGGCTACCTTCCGCCTCAGGTCATGAATGTTCTGCAAACAGGTTTCTCTCTCTTGCTCAGCCAGTTCCCGTAGATCTTCATCTGTGGAAACACCCATGATCATACAATGGCTTCTTTAAGTCCTGACAAGTCAGTCTCACCCTTGAGAAGCATCTCCGTCTCGCTCATCTCCTTCTGCTTGACGTCCAGCTCCCGGATGGTCTGAACGAGTGGAGCCAGCAGAGACACTTTGGTCCTCTTGTCTCTTAGGTCTTCGGCACTGCTCGTCTCCTGCTCATTGCTGTTGAGCGCTTTCAAACAGTCGCTGTAGTCCGAGTCTATCTTTTTTAGGTAGTCCAGCAGGGACCTCTTGGAGAACAGTTCGTCGAGGGAAAATAACTTGGCCACCTTCAATCGACTGGCAGTGTGAAAAGTCCTTGTGGTTCTGACGCATGGATTGTGAATCCTAGCATTTTTGATTAAGCTTGAATAATATGTAAAAGCACAAATGAAAAAGTTGAAGCTTGACTTCTTTTCTTTAGGTAGGAGATGAATAGCTCTTCTGCAAAACATGTCTGAATGACTGAATTCTCTGTTTCATAGCAGAAACCGTCTCCACCATCAAAATTCAGCGCATTCTTTGCAGATGTTACAATAACATGTTTACGAAAAAAGTTGCAAAATAATCTTGAGAACCAATGATATGTCAGTGTCGTGCTACGACTGACAAACTGCACGCATTACAAATTGTGAAGATTAAATCTTAGAAATAAAGAACGCTCCTACTGTATGAATATCTTGTCGGAGAGTATAATAATCTACCACGATCGAGTACATTTCCGTTCGACATATCCTACACCGACAAGCTAAATTTGATTATTCAAAACAGCACCTTGTTGAAGGGCGCAGCCATCTTTGAAAAATAAGAGCATGCGCAGTTGCGGACTTCTCTTATGAAAATAGTACAGCCAAGAAAAACTGACGAGCAAATTTTAAAATGAAGAGGATACTTGTAAAACTTATATATCACCAAGAACAAGAACAAATAAATTGTATTTTTTTGTGCACGTGAGTTACCCGCCCTCACGTCACGTGATCTTTCGGTGAGGTCACTGTGACTCCCCTTTGAACTCGGCAAACATCTTTCATCCATTCATGAAATGACCAATTTGATATACCAATGAAGGTAAGATCATTTCTCCGTTTCATCTTTATATTTGATTGTCTTGATACGTATTTTTGGGACGTATTTTCTCAAGCGATAGTAAGGGGGGGGGGGGGGGAAAGCTGTCTACATTTCATTGTGCTGTAATGAAAATTAATTAATCTGCGAGGAAGTCAAAAATTAAGTCGATAAGGTGCATACTAGTTGGATTTATCGGTGTATTTTTTTACATTGAGTCTCAATATTATTATTATATAGTATTATTAAATGTAACTTTTTTTTCATTTGGAAAGTATCTTTTGAGTAGAGCTAAAGAAAAACGTCATATCGGAGTCAATTTATGAAGCAGGTAACAGCAGATCATACTCATTGTCCTTACATGGTACAACATAAACCTTTACTATCTTTATTTTCATTTCATATCTTTTTCTTGGTTTTGGTCACCTTCTGCAATGAAAAAGTACGCGCATGGCACCCTTTCCACCGCGCATGCGTGGTGAAATGTTGCCAGCCCTTACAGCCCGCTTCTGCAATGTAGCATCTGATTGGCTCCCGGTTTAAAAGGGGATCGCCCGCCCTACACTACGCATGCGCGAAATTGCCACTTCCGCCCCTACGTCCCGTTCCTTCCACTGATTGGCCGAAGATTTAAATGGTGAATAACCCGCTTCTCTTCAAATACTTTTGCGCCTTCTCGCCTGCGAATTCGAAAAGCAGAAGCTATGAGAGGACGACGCTTCTGATCGCCGAATGTCTTATTGCTTTTTATCCCCTTCAAAAGACGCAGTCGGTCACCTACTTGAGCAAAGAAACAGACGGAATCTGTGATAAAACGAGAAGAAACTTTCCGGTAAGTCACTTTATTTCGCACCGTAATGTCGCTGGGTTGTCGAGGTAATGCGACGGAAATGTTTCCCTTCAGAGGTTGTGGAATTTTTGCAAGCTTATGTTTGAGTAAAGAACGCGTCACTTTAGTGCTGCGTCGAAACAAAATCGCGCCAAATTTATATCGCGTCAAAATGGTCTCGGTTTGAATGAAACTGACGAAACAATGTCTGACCACTTTCCAAGCCGGTTGCGCCAAAAAAAGGATATGGTTTCATCGTTGTGTTATTTCGAATTAATCCGCGTTTGGGATAGCTAGGTTAGCTTCCATGCAGCCGAATACGCTATTGTTCAACTTTAATTTACACGCAATAAAAACGCCAAACGTTTTCCATCTATTTCACTGTTAGCACATGCGTTTGATCTCCTGGACTGAGCTGCAGCACAACCAGAAGTAGAACAAAAGAATTTTGTAACATGCATAGTATCCTTAAAGCAGTTCACTCATTTCAACACACTACTTTCGCTAACCTGCAAAGAAGAGTTGAAGCAAAATGATCTATATTCTATAATGAGTGATATATTGTGTGCAAAAATGACTTGAAACGCTTTCTCTTGTGCCAGCAGTGTACGTTCACGACTGCGCGTAAGCCAAAATGAAGTGCCCACGATACGACATGGCCAAAGCCAAGACAAATGTGGAGAGAGGCTCCCCGGAGAAGGCCTTGAGCCTCCATGAGAAAGATTCACCCATCAAGGACCCGCTCCCATTCAAGCACCCGGCAGAGAAGGTATCTAAAGTGTTATTCCCCCCAAACGACACCCCCGACGACACCCCTGAAGCAAACCAAGACAAAGAAAACCAGACCGCCAAGTCGCATGAGAGTACCTTCAACGAGGTACTAGAGGACAGCGGGTACTTGTCCTTGTACAATAGCCATATTGATGAGGGGGACGACCACAGCCATGGAAGACCCCCGAAGATACCTCTGCCCCCGTCATCTTCTACCGTGACTCCAAAACGGTCCCCGAAATGTGAAGAATTGGTGGTTTCTGCCCATCCCTTGAGCCTGGGAGCTGTTTCCACGCCCGTGGACCACAGCTTTCGGAAACCACTCTTGTACTCCTTGTCGTCAACCCCCTCAGAGCATTATACCAACAGCAACCTTCCCATCATCAAATTCCAGCAGGCCGTGTGTCAAGAGCTCACAAAGAGTTACACCAAAAATAAGAGGTAGAGACCACATTTTAAAATTCATCACAAACTCAAGTAAAAAAATTGTTTGCTAACTAACAGTATTCCAAAACGCTGTAGATACGTTAATGAGCTCCAGTATGAAATTTAATGATAATTTTTCAAGCAACTGAAAGTATTTGGTGCTCCATCTCCTTTGAAAGGGCTCTAATTGTCAATAGATGAGATGAGCTCAACTTGATTGTCCTGGAAGGAAGAATTTATCTTAGAAATTGAAATTTGAAAGTGCCTTTAGTCCACAGCGGTGTTTAAAACAGGCGTTTTAAAAACTTATCAGGATAACTCTGGCATGTTCGCAGATATCACTACGACAAAAGAGCGACTTTACTATGAAACTAAAATGATCGACAATAAACAAGAAGTAAAATATTCAGGAGCGCAGATAAATCTGGTTTTGAACTTAATCCCGCTAGGGCTTTTTCCTTTTTCTCATATTCAGGGTGTAAAAATGTGTCTTTTTACCATTTCTGTTATTTCCGTTTTGAGCTGACCAGAGTACCGAACCAAGCGCCTATACCGTATCTTATGATGAAATAAAGTGCTGCTTTTATATTAGACAGCTCAGGAACTGTAAATGAAGCTCCTCAAGTAGCTTCAACATAGTTCCTTCCTTGGCAGCAAGATCCATAAAAGTGTACTAATCGTGTTTTGGTTACTTCGATGGTAGGCAGCAAAAACAAAAACACAGGCCAACATGGATGTTGGCTTCCCCTCTAAGATATGTGGCTGAACTCTGCAATCCAGAATTCAATCATTTTTGTTTTGCCATCTCAGGTACGACTGGACAGTCGTTTCCAAGGTGGCCAAAGATCACCTGATACACCAGGTGATCGGTCGCCGCATGGGCCTCGACTTTGTGGATGTGTTCTCGTCTCTCTTGTCCAAGAATATGAGAAGCGTCCTCGCTGACATTCTGGCGTTGCTGGGAGACATGGACCTCATTAGGTACTGGACGTACAAAGTCAATGTCTTCTGAGGTTTTTTTGTTTTTTGTTTTTTTGCGATATTAAGGGAATGTTTGTCCAAACCAAGTTGCAAGCAGGTGAGCAAAACATGGAGGAAGATCATTCACGAGGATCACGCTGCTCGGAAAAGGTGCAGGCAGGCTGAGCAGATACTTAAGGTGAGTTCATGCAAGCGAGCACTCTTTTAAAAAAGAAAAAAAATTGCTGTAAATCAGAACATATGCGAATTTTGTTGATTTCAATACATTGATTTTCATTTTATTCAAGATGCATTTCATCGTAGTACATACTGTATGCCCATTACAAATGATAATTATGACTCATATTTTATGTAGTGTAGTCTTTCTATTAAATATTCTAGTAAAAATTCCACCCAGTAAAACCTTAATGTATGAAATTGACCTTATTGTAAACTCTAATTCGTTTGATTTTGTTCATCTGACAGTTAAGGACATGAGCAGTTTTATCAGGTTCATAATGTAATGTTTTTTTTTGTTCTTTTTCCCCTGTATGCATGAATACATCTGGTATCATGCAGAATTCTTGTATCTACAAATATATTTCAGATATTTGTTAAAAAAATATAAATCACACCCTCGTGTGGATGGACCAGCAGCATAGATTTTTTGGGGGAAAAAAAACATTAAATTCATAAACACATGACGTTTTGGCCAGACATGTATGGCCAAGACAAAGGTATGAAAGTTAACAACAGGGCGGAGAAAAAAAAAAAAAAACATCCAGAAGATAATAAAGTTTGACTGCTTTACATTAGATTTGTTTTCAAATGTTTTTTGTTTATTTACTTAATTAAATAAATTGTTATTATCATTAAGATTAACAAACGGGTCATTTTTTTCCCCTTTTAACTCTCTAAAGAATTAAAATATGTATTTTTTGTGACCGCTTATTTTATTTTTATTTTTTTAATGTGCTTAATGCGCTCTCTTGCATTTTAGGAGTCCCAAAACTCCGTGAAACTAAACAAATGCGGTCTCACGAGGGATATGTGTGTGTCCCGAGTGGTGCTCTCCTGCATGCAGAAGGTGGCTTCCCCACACCCGCCATCGGCGTCCTCATCTTTGATTGTGCACAGACGAAATACCTCCACGCAGAAAAACAGCCAATCCAACTTGACGTGTTCTCGCTTCGACGAATATGTTCAGGTCAGTCCCCTTCATTGGACTTGAAACAAAATACCCGGATGTGATTAACGTGTTGTTTTAAAAAGTTTGATTTCTTCCGACTTAAAAAAGAAAAAAAAAACTCAAGTATTTGGACAGGGAGCCAACATTCCTTAAAGTGACAATATGTAAGATTTAGACCGTTTTTCATTAAAAATGAATACATGAAATTATTATAGGTTTCAAAAACTTGCAAATAAACATGTTCTTAACAGCCAACAGTGTTTTAAATATAAACATAGGTTGGAATTTTGTACAGAACCTTCTTTACATACGAATATTCATAGATATGAACATTTGCCTGCAAGTCAGGTCTTGTATTTTGCACATTTTATGTAAAACAAATGCCGGCGCTGACATTGTGAGGGCTCCACCATTATGGCCAAAATAATAATCACGATTATTTTGGTCAATATTGAAATCATGACTATTCATCATGTTACTCATCAACATGTCTATTTACTACACTTTTTTTAAAACAAGCAGTATACAAACAAGGCTTGATACTTATAAATAATAAGAATAAACTAAAAATAAATATGGTAAATAATTAAAACAAATTCACAAAGCTTGGCACACAGGATTTTTCAAAATGGCTCTCAATTGACAGTTTGGAAACAATGTCCCCTAGTGGTAGGATGGCAAAGTGCTTGATTTGACTTGCAATCAAAAAAATGCTTGACTTTTTAAATGTTAATATCGGCAAGGATCAGCTTAATTAATCGTGGCACCCAATATTGGGATTGTGCATCCCTACTTCCACCCAGTACACCTTTCTCCTGCTGATCATGTAGTACTTCTAAAATTTGTCGCACATCATCATATTTGTATAGTCTCACTGAAAGAATGGTACAGTATTAAGTGCCATACTGCACTGAATCCATTTTCACAACCAACCAAAAACACTTGTAGTTGCATAGAGATGCCACAAGAGGGTGGCAAAGCCTCTTTTGCTTGATGCCTTCTTCCATTAACGTCATCACAGTGGCCTAACGTCAAAGTAATACAAACATTTCATACAGATGTACTCGAACCTCTAAAATGGAGGTATTGGCAGTCTTTCTGAAATCTATACTAAGTCAAAGCCAAATTTAAATCTGAAAAATAGTTTGTTTCCATCCTTGCACACAGGCCGCCAGCACCTTAAAGCAGTGCGAGTCCCTTCGGCCGTGCAAGAAATGCGGCTCGCCTGCCGCACACTCGCCCGGGGCTCACCGGGCCACGTGCATGCGGCCCTCCTGCCTCTTTGATTTCTGCACCATCTGCCTGGAGGCCTTCCACGGCTCCAACCCGTGCCGGACGGCACATTGCCGCTCCCGAGTCCCCAACTCAGGCAAGGCCCAATCCCTCCTTCCAGGTAGTGCGCAAAGCAAGAGGAACATCAGGAGGTTGTGACTGGGGGTTTTTCCTCACATTTCAAAGGGGTTAGTGGTGTGTATGTTTCTAAAATGTTTATTTAAAAAAAAATGATGCTTTAAAAGCTTGCCTTTACGGTTGGCTCTTCCTGAAATGAATGAAGCACTTGTTCTCAAACGCATTCTGGACAATCAGCCAATCGGCATTGTTATTCACGCTCATACTGCTGTTGCTAATGGGCACAAAACATCTTGACCAAAAAAAAATCAAAAGAGGTGACATCTGACTCTTTAAAGTTGTCTGTTTTAATCATGTTTTAATGTGTTGTAAATATTTACTAGCTATTTTATAGAAGTTGCAAGTTTGTTTTAAATAAATGTTTGGTAAATGTGTAAATATTTCCTGTACTGTTTGTATAGACATGTTCTTATAAATGTTTGATAAAACTTCCATTTGCCTCTGTGAATTATTGTGCTACCATCTTGGAATTTTGTGTGAACTGTTTCTGGCGGCCTCTAGCGTGCAAGTAGGGTAAAAAAATCATTGTATTGTTCGGTGTTAACGTATTCTAACTACTGCATTCAGATTTTGAGTATGTAAAGTTAAAGATAAAGTCTGACTTTAGGTAACTTTTTCCATATGTTTATTTTGCGTTTATGTAGCGATTAACATTAGATAACTTACAACAATCAATCTACTATTGGTTTTCACCTCATTGGAAAAAATAGATTGGCTTTCATCGCCTTTAATTGAACCATAATCCGACGTGATTTGCAACCTTGGGTGAACATAAAAACGACGTTTTCACTATAAATATTTAGTAGTTGTACTAACGTTCTAGTTGATTGCAAAACCGCAAAGAGTCCATTGAGCAAGCCACAGAAAACTCGACCTTTCCGGCATCGTGACATCATTTCCGTTCTTCATGTGACGAAAGTCTCACCACTTTTACAATATGGCTACACTCACTTTAATTAACGGTCATTTAAAATAGAAATCATGATAATCAGGAATTTGTTTGTGTAAGCCAGCACCTAGTGTCATTTGTCTCACTAGTAGTTGTAATTTAAACATATATTTTATTAGATAATGTTCAGTTTTCAAATACAGCTTAAAAAGTCAAAAAGGTTCAGTTCAATAATGTGTGAAAATTCATGCTACGGAAGTATGAAACTACTATTTGTTAATCATTCCAACATATTGTTAATTTTTAGGCTAAATGCTAAAAACGTGTGTTTAATTCCGCATGTCAGTGCTCTGTGGAATTCTGCAAAGAAATGCAACGTTTTTAGCATTTAGCCTGCCATTATGTTTGAATGACTACCAAACACATTCAAACAATTTGGTGAATACATTGGTACAACTTTGCCGTATGGTAAAATGACATCGCCCAGTCAAAACTATTTTCTCCACATTGGTAATCCTAACATGGTATTATGTTACAGTACCTGGACCTTTTGATGTTTTGGAAAGTCCTCTCAGGGTCAGACTGAAGGTATGTATAATTTTATTGTATATGCAGTATAATGACCATTTTTGTCTGCTGGGATTTGACTTCATCTCTTTTATTTCCTCTAAAGTTACTTTTTTCCTTAACCTTAAAAACGTCAGCATTGTTGATGTCAGAGCAGAGGCTGCTGATGAATTGCCATTGTGGCCTTTTAGTCCCTCTGCAACTGGGGATCATTTATCTGCCTGTGTTATTGATTGTCTGCTGCACTGACACACACACACACACACACACACACACACACACACACACACAAACTGACCCATGTGTGCTAATAAATAGGCTTGCTCCCAAACTTCATGCACTCAATCCCCACCGGCCAAGAACAGTTAGTACCTTGACATAGAAGCTGCCTGGAGGGTTTTTCATTCCAACTTGAAGTCCTCTTGATTAACACACATTTCAAAATAATTTTCACTGGAATGTGGACCTCGCATTGTAATTGTAAACATTCAAGCAACTTATATTAGAAGACAGTCACAGTACTCACGAGCATAAATTCTTTATCCTCCGTAACAGATTGCTAAAGTTGTTGGCACCGAATTTTGTATCATGTTATTTTTCTCAAAATGGCGGCGAAAGTTTTGTTGGATGTTTTTCTTAAAGCTCTGAAACTGACTCACACACAGACACATAAACACACACACACACACACCCACACCCACACACACGCATACACGGTGTTGAAAGGCTCAAGCCCCCTCTCTGTTATCTATTTTTACCCTGTTTGGTCCATTAAGATCATCAGTGATGAGAGTTAATGAGTAAAGCCTCTCCACAAAGCAGACAGTAATCACATATGTCCTGTTTTGTGTGCATGTGTATGGGCACACGCACACATGCACACAAAACAGAAGGCTACACAACTGACAGCCATGCGAAATTGAATATGTCTTCTCTATCTATCTATCTATCTATCTATCTATCTATCTATCTATCTATCTATCTATCTATCTATCTATCTATCTATCTATCTATCTATCTATCTATCTATCTATCTATCTATCCATCCATCCATCCATCCATCCATCCATCCATCCATCCATCCATCCATCCATCCATCCATCCATCCATCCATCCATCCATCCATCCATCCATCCATCTATCTATCTATCTATCTATCTATCTATCTATCTATCTATCTATCTATCTATCTATCTATATCTATATATATATAAACTATTCTCCATATTCTGTTCTCTTTGTGTCATATAATATTCATTTGGTTACACTCCTTCCAGTGTTGTAGTTTTCTATCCAATTGGAATTCAGCTAACTTGTGTCATTAGGCTGTATGAAATCTCCCCGAAGCCTTAAAAATCAACAGTACAGGTATCTGTGCACTGTAAGTGGACGAGCACATTAATAAACATTAATAGACAGTTATGAAAGCTCCGAATCAGAGTTAGCGACAGTGAGGCCACCTAGAAGGCCTCATGTTGAACGAAACATATACGCGCCCTGTTATTGGAAGGATTGAAAGAGAGGCAGCGCATTTACAGTGAAACCTTCACCAGAGACAGACCCAAGAACCTTTAGCAGAAAAATTAAATATACAGTATCTATTCACTTTTTTAACTCACAATCAGAGTATCATCCTGGATTTAATTACTGTATCTTAACCTTTTAAAACTGATTGTGCTGAGTTGGCAAAAATTTGTTGTGTGTCATCATAAGAATGCCTTGTCTGGTTGCAATTATCAAGACAAGTCAGCATCCGGCCCTGCAGAAGCTTCCTTGTTGACATTTATGAGTCAAATATCTGCTTCCATGTGACACTTGTAAACAACGTGAGTCATAACAACACTGAGGAGGAATCATTTCGCCCGTCTTGCAGCAGATAGAAATTGTGTCTTTTTTTTTGTCATTAGGACTTTTTTGGAGGCATTAAATGGAGGAAAATTTGGTATGAACAGGAATATAATGTCAAAGGAATAACATTTTTGACCATATTGATCCATTTTTGAGAGAATGTGGATTTTTGGTCAATCTGAATTTATGGCATGTTAATCAATCAATCATTGAATCAAATTTATCTCTTACAATGTCTATTTTCTAATTTTAAATTAGGATTGTTTAGATGTGTGGAGAACAAATGCACAGTTGATCTTTACCCCCCCCCCCCCCCCCAAAAAAAAAAAGCTATACAAATTATTAACCGTTTGAATGACAGTATATGGAAGCAACCAAACAATTGTTCATCAAACTCAACACTCTTTAATCCTACAAATTAGTTGAATTTAAAATGAACTAACTTATGTTTGTTGTTTTTGGTTGGATACAATCTCGCCACTGTGTACAAAAGATAGAAATAAGAAACGGTTATTTGGTATGTGGGAAGGTGTCTTTAATAAAATCAAAGACAAGAAAAAATATGATGAAAATGTGTATTTCGGTGAAAGGCGTTGATTTATTTAATAGAATTGAGAATTTCCAGCTATGCTTAAGAGGCGAAAAAAATGCTACGAACATGTAGCAAACAATTGTAAACCCGAGAAATTCCACAGAATTTTCAATTCTTCATTCATTTTTCATTAATGGCAGATATTTTGCTGATATTCCATTTATTTCTTCATTTTGGCAATTAACTATATGCATAATTTTTATTTCCCGCTCTTATCCAACATATAAATTGTCATGAACTGTTATGTATTGATTTTTGCTTCTGAATTTGCTTATGTTGATTGTTTTGTTGTATTTATACTGCATGTTTAAGATAAAAAAGAAATAAAAGAATAAAAATGATGAACTTGGTCATTGGATATTCTTGCCAATTGAAAATCATTCTCAAGGTGATTTGTAGTATAAGATGAATGATTTAAATTGAAAGTGAAAATGATTTAGATGTGTTATGTTGACTGCAATTGTGATGAGTGATTAAGAGAAATTGGGCCTCTTCGGAAATGAATGGGTGAAAAATATTGAATTTGGGAAAAACTAACTATGTGAAATGAGAAAATTACTAGCCTTTATCACACAAATTTTTGCAAGATGTTGAAACTGAAACAATATCCATCTGATTAATTATATGCAAGGAGATACGTATAAAAAAATACTGTGGAATAATTGACTTCACGTGGTAATAATAATTTACAATACATACGACCTCATCCTCAGAATATTACATATTTAATCTTGTGATTTTTTTTTTTTACAGTATTTTTTATGGTGGTGAAACAATGAGGCAGACGACAGACTCAGCGTTGAAAAATAAAAGGGACATCTTTTATTTGGTGAGTGGTGCACGTACATACAGTACATATGTACATTACATTAGTACACGGTCGTCGTCGTCACTATAATGCGCTATAGGCAGTTCCATGCACAGTTAGGACTCTTATTTCTTCTACACGTGGAGTACAGTAATAGAAAGTGATTAAATGCGTCTGAGGGTCATTCGAAAAAAAAAAAAAACACTTTGCCTCCCCTCCTCCTCAGCGTCAGTCCGTTAGCCCGTCGGATATCGTGGGATTGGATGAAGAATTCCCATTGAGCAAAATAGATGACCGGTATGTTTCAACAAAGAATTTTTCATTAGTTAATCCGCAGCGTTCTTAAAAGTTCACGGAATTTAAAATTATACAGAGTTCTATACGTGTTGAATCAAAATATACATTGGTGAATGCCACATTCTTGTCGAAAAGTGCATAAATGGACCTGGTCCAAATCGTTTAGATCAGTGGTTCTCAAAGTAGGGTCTGCGGGCCCTCGGTGGGCCGTGAAATAATTTGGGGATCATTTTGGAACTGATTTAGTTCATCTTTTAACAGTTAGAGATTTGCGCCTTGTTTGGTTTAGTCTGTTTTTTGGCGCCGCCTCTGGCCGCTGTTGATAGTGCATTGATAGTCTGTTTCCCTAAAAAGAAGCCATTGTAAATTTAGGAACCACAGTACATTGGGTTGTTAGTCAAAAAAAAAATACATTTGTGTTCATTCAGTTTTTTTTTATATTAAATTGGAAACGCATTTACGACTCTTCAATGAAGCAACCATATTTTTGAAAATGTAATAATTTTAAAATTTTTCAAAATCCGTTTTGTGCCTACAATTGCTTGCTATTGAGTCGATGAAGTCTACAAAGCTAAATATGTTTTTGACTAAATAATTGGCAGCAAACTTTTTGGAGGAAATTGACACAGTTTGTTTTAAGAAGATGTGCAATTTTTATTTTCTAAACTTCAGTATAACTGAAAAGTAAATAAACTTGTCAAATTGAATATGTTGCTCGATAAAAAGGGCACTTATGTTTGGCTTAAAATATTTGTTTGTTTGTTTTATTTCTGCAAATATTTGCAATGAGGGTCCTTGGAAAATCGGCTTTCTAAAGGGGGTCCCTGAATGCAAAATGTTTGAGAACCCCTGGTTTAGATTGACAAGATGTCATTATAGATATTTACTGGTGAAAAAAAATGATAAAAATTGCCAGTGTATGCAAATTTTGTGTTGAAATTCATGTGTGAAAAATAATAACGGTCAAAATGCATACGGTGCATCACAAATGTATTAGACCACCACCACCAAATAATGTTTATTATCTATAATTATCAATAGCTTTGATAATTATCCCAAACAATTTTTTTTAGGTTTCTGTAACGTGTTAATCATTAAGATATTAACATAATTATAAATACACACACCTATTCGAATGTTATTTTTTTGAAAGATTAAAAAAAAAAAAAAATGAGACCAAGCTAAATTATTTCAAAATATTTTCCACCAATGATGTGAACTTCAACGCAACTGAAAAGTTAATGAGTCTTTTTGAGATGGGGAGTAAAAATAAAAAGATTAAATCGATTAAAACAATTTGCAAAAGTGTAGACACCCCATAAATGGAGTGTGACTGTTTTCAGAATTAGCCAATCACAATCAACCCCACTGAGCTGCCATTTAAGCCCAAATAAAGTTAAGATGGTATTAATATCTCAATGCTTTTTCGTGGAAGCTTTTTTTTAGGTATCTGTAATATTTTACTCATAAATAAAGTACAAAAGAATTAATAAAGTCTACACATCCTTGTTCGAATGCATTTTTTCCTAATTTTGTAAATGCTTTTAAAGGCGCAATAATTAAAGTTATTTATGTTTTTTTTTCCTTCAACCACTCAAATTGTTTAGTGGCATCAGTTCTATCCATACATATGTAGGTTAAATTTATTAACGCCCACAAAAAATGAAAAAAAAACCCAAAATGACGTGATGATGACACTTTAAGATATAGCCATTGACTGGGCTCTACTGCCACCTACTGTCTTGAGGTGAAACACAAGTCAACAAAGGATTTTCTGTTTGCTGATATAGTTTGACCGCCGCTCTACGAAATGGTGCAAGAATCGCAGGAAAATCGATGTAATAAATGCAATTAAAATGCATCTGAAAAATTGTAATTATAATGGTTTTATATGATCCAAAATTTGGACAATGATTACTTTTGTACACAAAATCTCGCATGCCCGGTTACAATCACATAGAAATGTCAGAATCATTTTGAAATTTCACACGTTTTAATAATCTGCTGGAAATGTCAGCTCTCGAGTCTTCTTTCCCCCCTTGTGATATCAAAAAAAAAAAAATCAAAGGAATTTCCATAATTGTAACATAATGCCACAAGGGTTAAAAAATGAGACCAAGATAAATCATCAGGGGAATTAAACGTAAACAACTGAGACTATGGACTTGCAAAAGTGTGGACCCCCTCATAACAGGGCTGTGTCTGTTTTACGTTCACATTCAAACGTATGTTAAATGAAAATGGAAGCCATCGTTGAACCCAAAATAAAATTCAGCTGGCGTGACCTCATTTTGGGTTTTTAGCCGACCTTTTTATAATTCCCTCCACTTTAGTCTGAGGCCTTAGTCAAGAGAATCATGAACTGCTCAAAAGGGGTAAAAATACAAAAAGCTCACTGAAATACGCAATAGAGAATACTCTAGATTTCTTGATCTCTTTTTTTTTTTTTTTTTTTTTAAATGCCTGGCGGTCTAACACATGTGATAATTGAAGGAAAACTTGATTCGAACCATACTCAATGCACGTCAGCCTGGCTGGGATCTTTGGGTGAATGCTGTTGTGTTGTTGTTGCTGCTGTTGCTAGAACGGACATTTTCCCCACGATGACTCCGGACATGGAAAGCTCTCCTCAGAGCGGCTGCGTTAACCAAAACAGACAATATTCAGAACTTTCTGACTTTGCCAGAAGTGCCATTTGTTGTATATGTTATATACTCCTTAGACCCAGCCTATTAATTTGTGTGTAATAATTAAATGAATTGAATCCCACCCAAACACATGTAAAATCATTGAAAATGCCAGGATGTCCTCTGCTGAGCACAGCAGGACTTAGTGGACACAAATGAATAAGATGGGTCTCAGGAGGATATTTCACTTACCAGCTGGAAGTTGTTTAGCAGGTGGTCGACGTTGATGTCGTCATAGTTCTCCTGGAAAGTGTCGGGGTCGTCCCTGGATTCTTCCTGGTCACTCGTGACGGCATTTTCTAGACTGTTAAAAAAAAGAAAAAAAAAAGAGACATCGTCCACCTGATTCTCAAAATGTGATAGACTGCCTAGCTACACTTCAGTTGTATTTAACTTTTAAATTTCAATATATTTGTTTGCATTAAATATTTAGGGAGGTATTCTCTTAAGCAATTACTTAAGACCTTTTTTTTTTTTAAATCTAACGTTTATATTCAATGCGTTTTAATTGGACGGATGATCATTATTGCGTTTTTGATCATTATTTTTCAGTATTTAAAGGTGAAGGACTTCCCAACTGAAAATAACATCACAGTTGCTCAGGGTTCAGACGACCAATCACGACTCCCCCATTTTCTGAGTTTAGTCATGTGACATTCGCGAGCTGAGCCGTGATTGGTTGTTACATGAGCCCTGAGTATCTGTGATGTCATTTTCAGTTGACAAAATGCCCAAAGATGGATAAAAAAAAAACAGGTGAATTTTGCTGCTTAATGCAACACAAAAT
Source organism: Hippichthys cyanospilos (assembly GCF_059441005.1). Classification (NCBI taxonomy): domain Eukaryota; kingdom Metazoa; phylum Chordata; class Actinopteri; order Syngnathiformes; family Syngnathidae; genus Hippichthys; species Hippichthys cyanospilos. Next base: position 6,025,506 of record NC_142376.1, read on the forward strand.
TGATCATATTACTGTATACAGAGTAGTGAGATTGTAAACTACAAATTATGCAAAGAAAAATTTGGGGTTGACTTCCTCTTAAGTGATGTGTTGATTTTCAAATTTTGAATAGTGTTATATTGAATTTACATTAATATTAAATGTACAAATAGGAATATTTTTTTTCGCATTTAGCGGACACATGCTTAGTACAGTTCAATATTAAAAAAAAAGTTGTACTTAGAGTGCTAAAGTATTTTTTAAGTTGCTATACAGATGTGAAACATTGGTATACATATGTGAAAAGTGTGAGTGTTCACAGCTTTGGAGTTAGGATTAGAAAATCAAAGAACCCAGAATTAAAGATAAATTGTGACATTAAAATTTCAAACAATTGAAGAATCTTTACTTCCGCATGTATTTCAGAAATACCTTCAGAAGCTTATCCCATCATAGTTGCTGTTTCTTGACATCTTAACGTGTGTCATAAATGTGAATTCCAAGGTGTTTCCAAACCTTTGATTTCCACTGTATCAAAATTAATGAAATTATTAAACCTGAACACAGAATTAGTAAGTCTTCGAACATATCATCAAAATACGAACTGAATTTGACTTTTGGATTTCTGTTCTGGGGCAGCTCGGAAGAGCAGTGATCAGCACTTCCGCCTCGCAGTTCAGGGACCCTAGTTCAAATGCACCTCGCTTTGGTTTCCCTGTGTGGCGTTTGCATGTTCTCCCCGAGCCTGCGTGGGTTCTTCCAGGCTTTCACGCCCCAAACGTGCATAGTAGGTGTATTGGACATACTAAATTGTCCTGTGTAATTGGGTGCGTCCCTGTTCGTCCCTCTGTGCCCTGCGATTGGCTGGCAACCAGTTCAGCGTGTCCAAAGTCAGCTGGGATAGGCACCAGCAAGCCTGCAACCCTTGTGAGGATAAGCGGCTTCAAAAAACGGATGGATGGATGAATTCTGTCTTATTTGCTGCCCCCTATTGGTTTGGAGGATTCAGCAAAAAATGAGGACTGCATATTTACACTATTGTCACTACTTTTTGTGCTCCACAGTCCAAGAAGATATTTTTCCACCACAAAGTTTCATAAAGTGTGTTGGAACACCCTTACCTCCTCTTCCCCGTTAAAACTGAGTTGAGGTACTTCTTGACGGCCATCTGTTTGCGGAAGCGGCTGTAGTTGTCTGTGAAGATGGCATCCGAATGGCGCTTGACCGGCTCGTCCATCAGCTCGTCACTGGATGCACGTGAAGAGGTCAGATCCAAATAAGACAAGGAGGGACATAAGTGATAAGGCATTACCCCTCCCGCCCTCCTCCTCTTATTCGTCCTTCAACCCTGCTGGCTGTGCAACAACGTGCAAGCAAGCACTCATGGCATCACTTAACCTTTAACAATATGCATCATCAGGCAAGTCAGCTCGTATCGTTGCAAATGTCACTGGACACACACATACAAAATATGTCAGTTAAAAAAAAAAGCGGAAATATTTGGTGTTCATGTTTTTCATTGGACAGCAAACTTCCTGTACATGTAATTTTTTTTGGGACAATTTACTCTCACTAGCTTACCTTATTTTACTCACTTAAAAATTAACCAAATTTCTAATCTGATTCAGTTTAAGATCCATACTTGAAAATTGACCAGATAGCTAAAAAAAAAAATTATATATATATATATATATATATATATATATATATATATATATATATATATATATATATATATATATGAACAATTCAGCAAAAAAAACAAAACATATATATGTATATATGTTTGTTTGTTTTTTTTTGCTGAATTGTTCACTGCATGCATCTGAATGCTTTTGACTAAATTTGGGAAATTTAAATGGATGCTTCTCCACAAAAACAGAAGGAAAATTCAAAATTTCACCATTTTTTTTATGTAGTTCAGCAAAACAAGTCGCTTGACATCCTTTTGTTACTTTTGATACATGTACAGAAATACATGTTAGTAAATGACCTCCATGTATACCACAGGACAACTTCCAATTGTGACATGTTTGCTACCGAATTGGATACTTTATTCTTTTGAATGCCATTTGAATATATCGGAATGATTTGATTTATTAGCTTCCCAAAAAAACAGTTAAAAAAAAAAAAAAGGTGAGTAACTTCAAAGAAGCTGAGGCATCATGATAAGTCAAATGTTTAACAAATTTACCTTAAGAGTGCTTGGCAATATGGTAGGGTAACTTTAAATATAAATTTATATCTACTGTAGCTCCAGAAATGCCAAACATATCAAATTTAGCAATTTAAGCAGTTGAAGAGGTTTTTTTCAACAGTATTGACACATTTCCCTCGATGGGCAAAATGTGTTTCTTTTGTCTGCGAAACGTTAGATAACGGTATTGATGACCACTGTTGATTTTAAAAAGCTCAACCAACTAAAATGTCTTTGCAAAAATGTAAGACAACCTAAACAAAATAACAAGATGTGCTAAAACGGTCCGATCATAAACTTGAGCCTGTACAAGCTATATTATCCCATCATTTAAGACCTTCAAAACAATGTTTTCTCAACATACTAATCCAGAAGAATCCCCTTACCTAACTCGCTTCCCAATAAGAGACTCCAAGTATCTCCTGGCTGAGAGCTGGCCCAGAAGTTTGCTGTAGCCGCTGGTGAAAAGCCCATCTGCATGTCTCGTTGTCCTGCATGAGACAACCATTGCAATGCTTAAAAAAAAAAGACTCAAAAAATCTAATTAACAAATGCCAAGCATCACTTAGAATCATAAGGCCTACATGTATATATTTTTAACCTTTATCATAACTTGAAAATGAAAATGACAACAAAGATAAGTAATGATAAAAGCATGTATTTTTTGTGACCTCATGGATGCGTAGGGCAGACTTAGAGTCCTGGAATAGAGCACGCTGAAGAGGGCAAAGAGGAGAAGAAGCTGGGGACCACTTCGTTGTGACATCGCTTTACACCTGACAAGAGGAGGCACTTCAGTCTTTAAGGATCTAAAATGTATATCTCACCTTCAACTATTTATATGTTACTGTATAATATATATATATATATATATATATATATATATATATATATATATATATATATATATATATATATATATATATATATATATATATATATATATATATATATATGTACTGTATATGATACATAGATAATATGTTGATTTAGTTTAAATGCGATCATTTGGTAATCGAGGTTTCGTCACATTACGCATGCACGTTGCCAAATATATTCAGATTTTGATGTTTTCTTGACTTTTTGGACAACCAAATGAACACTAGAGTTAACGAAGTATTATTTTTACACTTGTGAAAAGACATCAAATCACATAAGACAAGAGAAAATATTACTAAAGCAATGCGTAATTGCGCGCAGAACCAAATACAAATTGGAGTTAAGATATTTAAAACAAATATGGTCTAAATCCGATTTTTTTTCCTTTAGAACATTTACTATTTTTCCTCCTTTCTTATCAACGTCACGAGCGCTTATATTGCCAAAATTAGCATTCGTTTAATTTGACGACCTGCAGCACCCCGGTTCAATCCAAAATTTCACAAAAATTAAACAAATAACTTCCATTTAGGGGAGATACTAATTAAAGCTGGTCAAACCTGTAAAAAGGAGCGAAAAGACGGCAAACCCAGTGCGTAATTGCGCACGGACGAACCTTCAAAAGATCATAACAAACCACTCAAATCCACTTAAAACGAATTGTTCTATTTTTATAAATAATAAAAAATTGTGTTCAAGGGGGAATTTTGAGGAAAACAAACGGAATATTCGCCATGAAACCAAATTCTAGAAGAAGGAAAATTAGTGCAAAAAGTCTTACATGTGCCGTAGAAAGAAAGAAAGTGTCGAAAATGTGCAGGAATTCCGCTGTGCTTGCCGTCCTCTCGTTTGTTGATTCGCTGTTTCGTCTGTTGTGATGTGTTGTCCTTTTTATACACCTGCGCGCCCCCTGTGGACCCCCAGGAGGACGAAATGAGATCTGATGATCAGGGGAGGGGGGCTGAGAGACGTAGTAGGTCACTACTGACGTCACCACCACGACGCACTGCACTGCCCATGGTCAAATTAGTGTTTTTTTTTTTTTTCTCTCTCTCTATCTCACTCTTCTTAATTAATCACTAGGTTAGCAAATGAGTGACCCAGAGCTGAGTTCACTGTATGGACAACTTGTGTCATTTCATTTTCTTGAAAATTAATGTTTTAAGCGGTGCAATTAGTCTTCACACACCCGTTTGTGGAATATGAATAACCATTTGATCTTCTCAGAGGGCAGCCATTTTTGCAAGTCGCTTTGGACAGAAAAAGCACTATACACTGTTACAAAAAATAAATCTTTTACTCCAAAATAGTTTGGATTTACATGTATTGCAAATGGCCTATTTCATAGGTTAATGTCGCATTTATTGTTTCCACCGTCTCGCATTCCTTTGTTTTCCTGCGCAGATTTGAAATGTTAGCTTGCGGATTACAGCCGCCAAGCGTTTGCCTGTAGTGTTAGCCTTCTGTGTGTCCTTTTTTTTGTTCTTTATTGTGTTCAGTGGAAACACACACATACAGTGGATGTTGCGGATTATATCTGGAAGTAAGCACAATGCTCCCTCTTCTTTTCTATTTCAGGATGTGCAGGACAAAAGATGGAAGAATCTTGCTTAAGTTGCAAAATCTGCCACCCACGATGTTAGAAATGACGTTGGCCATCTATTGTATGCAGCTCGACATCCACATATTTAGCCATTCATCTGTCCGTCTAAAATCCATCCGTCCATTTAAAATAAACCTGCATGTTTTCGATTCTTCTTTCTTAAACACGCCTGATTTAAACGATTGGGATAATTTTGAAGGTCCTCCTGAGCTTGATGATGAGCTATTAATTTGAATGAGGTGTGTTTAGGACAGAAGCATCAAAAACATGCAGGATTGCGGCCCTCGAGGACTGGAGTTTGAGACCTATGAGACCTGGAGTTTGAGCAGCCAATTATCCGTTCATCCAAAGGAAGGGATTAGAAGGAGAGACGTGTGGAAAAAAGGGATCAATGAAGGAAGGAAGCTAGTAGTAAAGGAAGGCATAATGAAAGGAAGGAAGATAGGTGGGAAAGCAGGGAAGTTAAGAAGAAGGAAGGAAGGAAGGAAGGAAGGAAGGAAGGAAGGAAGGAAGGAAGGAAGGAAGGAAGGAAGGAAGGAAGGAAGGAAGGAAGGAAGGAAGGAAGGAAGTAGGGAGGATGGGCACCCTCAATGTTGGAGTCAGGTGCGCTCAGGGTAGGTCACTCGGTGGGTTGGTTGGATGGATGGATGGATGGATGGAAGGAAGGAAGGAAGGAAGGAGGATGGGCACCCTCAATGTTGGAGTCAGGTGCGCTCAGGGTAGGTCACTTGGTGGGTTGGATGGATGGATGGATGGATGGATGGATGGATGAAATGAAGGAAGGAAGGAAGGAAGGAAGGAAGGAAGGAAGGAAGGAAGGAAGGAAGGAAGGAAGGAAGGAAGGAAGGAAGGAAGGAAGGAGGATGGGCACCCTCAATGTTGGAGTCAGGTGCGCTCAGGGTAGGTCACTTGGTGGGTTGGTTGGATGGATGGATGGATGGAATGAAGGAAGGAAGGAAGGAAGGAAGGAAGGAAGGAAGGAAGGAAGGAAGGAAGGAAGGAAGGAAGGAAGGAAGGAAGGAAAGAAGGAGGGAAGACAAGCACCCTCAATGTTGAGGTCAGGTGCGCTCCAGGCTAGGTCACTTGTGGGTTGGATGGATGGAAGGAAGGAAGGAAAGAAGGAAGGAAGGTATGTAGGAAAGAAGGAAGGAAGCAAGGAAGGAAGTAGGGAGGATGGTCACCCTCAATGTTGGAGTCAGGTGCGCTATGAGTAGGTCACTTGGTGGGTTGCATGGATGGATGGATGGATGGAAGGAAGGAAGGTAGGAAAGAAGGAAGGAAGCAAGGAAGGAAGTAAGGAAGTAGGGAGGATGGGCACCCTCAATGTTAGAGTCAGGTGCGGTACGGGTAGGTCACTTGGTGGGTTGCACGGATGGATGGATGGATGGATGGAAGGAAGGAAGGAAGGAAGGAAGGAAGGAAGGAAGGAAGGAAGGAAGGAAGGAAGGAAGGAAGGAAGGAAGGAAGGAAGGAAGGAAGGAAGGAGGTGGGACCGGGCGCCCTTAATGGTTGTGCCGCATAGCCTGATGGGAAAGCAAATCTTCTGCTCCTAAAAGGATTTTTTTTCCCCATTCATGCTAACCACACCACTTCACACCCATCATGACTTGCAACTGTATATTTCCGGCGTAGTAGGACGGCAGGTATTCCACCGGCGCGTCCAATATGATGACATCAAGCCCACGTCAAACATTTGCCGGTCCAAAGGCCTCACATCTCCCACCTCCCTAACCTCTCCACCATGATGGCACCATGTGAAATGTAATGTGATCAGGCCGCAGAGAAAGTAGATTAGGGGCCAAGTTGGTCGTAATTGACAGCCGTGACTGGAGACAGAGCCCGCCAGGAAGGGGAAGCAAGCATTATTGTGTTGATGTTGATGGAATGTTTGGATGGGAGGGGAAACGTTCCTTTGGACCAGGACTGCTGCTGCCAAATGTGTGTGTGTGTGTGTGTGTGTGTGTGTGTGTGTGTGTGTGTGTGTGTGTGTGTCGGATCTTGGATTGTAATATTACGTCATCGTTCTAAAACGCTCCATTCATTTGAACTTCTATCCAACAATATTAAGTACGTCATGTCGATATATAATATTCAGTATGAGAACGCATATTGCAAGAGATCCGATCATTTTCTTTAGTTTAATTTATATCGATATTTCCCAAGTCATTTATAAGTCATTTTTTAATCAAATTAAAATAATGCACATGCTAAAAATATCACCTAATGTTTAAATATGACACATGCAATTAAGATAACCGTTTTTTATTATGTCGTTCTACAGCATTGGTTCTTTCTCAACATTTTTTTCAATGATGCACGTGTCTTTATTTTTTTTTGCGTGTTTTTGTTTGAAAAACAAGACTAAAAATGGAGTCATGTGCCATCTGTTTTTCATTTATTAGACTTTTGAAATACATTTCTGGTTTTAATTCTACCTATGCGAATTTTACGTAACAATTCCAGAAGACGGATCGTCCACCATTATTTGTATTATTATTATTACTGGTTTGTCCGCCGATAAATTGTGTCACGGTTGAAAGCCGAATGAAATTTAAAAAAAAAAAGGCATCCGATAATTTCCTAAAAAGTGACTGCCTCATCTTCCAAATAATTTGCCCTCGTTTTGAAAATAAAAATGTACTGGTCCTCTCACGGAATTTAAAAAAAAAGATGTGTTCATACCTGTAGAAACCCTGTTAAAATTTCCTATAGGCCCTGAAGTGTATTCATATACCCTCAGTGGTACACGTAACTCATTTCTACAGAGTTCCACTACTAATATAACAATCATAATGCAGTCTCATAAATATGTGATCAATAAATATAACTGCCTGGTAACAATGAATCAATCAAGAATATTGCATAATAGTTAAAACGGTAGAAAAATTGCAGCTCTCAAAAATTTCCCATAGGTTTTGGGGTGGCCAAAATGGTGGTCATCCAGTAACTCCGCCTCTGACTTTTCTTTATTTTTCATCTTTTTAGTGTTTTGGTAAAAAAATACTAGTGTTCTTTAACTGCTTGTTGAAAACACACGGTTCTTTAGAAAACTATTAACCTTAGAAGCAGGAAAGAGAGAACTTCTATTGCACCCTATCTATGATTTTTTTTCTATTAATTGTTGGCAAAAATGATAAACAATACTGTGTTCCATTTTTGGCATCCATGTTAGGACCATGGCCTACCATCAGTTATTTATAGTACTACCTTAAAGGTTATCATTATGCTCAAATGAGGTGCGTACAGATAATGTGACTCCAGTTTTAGGTAAAAATGTGGACTGAGTTAGAGGTCCACATAATTATGAGGGGAATCCCTTGGCGAGATGAGCGCCTCCTATGGGCTCCCTCATCCAATTAGACCCCCCCCAAGTGGAACATCTTGATGACGGGTGATTGCTGACGTCATGGCGTGGGGTTGATGCAGATAAGACAGAAATGATACATGTTATGATATGATGGACTATTACGATGGATGAGCCATTTATTGCAACTATAAAGGTCACTGTAAATAAAGACATGGAACTGCTGTTAGATAAAAAACATAGATCGCCAAAATTGATTCTTTTTTCTTCTTGTTTTTCCAGAAAATAAAAGATGTGCCTCCCTGTTGACTGAAAAAGTAGAGAGATACGTTTTCATTGAGTGACATTGACAATGACAAGAGGATAAAACATAATGTATAAGAGAAAAGTAACGCGTGGCATAAATAAAATGATTTATCACTCTAAAACAATACGAAGTAAATGCTGATTGACAATACAATACAAATATGGCCAAATAACATTGATTAGAGATTGGTGAGTATGGTTCCTAAGTATTTCCCAATGCCAGGGAAATTGCCATAAATGTAATGATTATTTTAAGGGAATAAATAAAAGGCCTCTGTTGTCCACAGCAAAATACTTAAGCCATTTATTTCAGAGAAATTCCCCTGATAGTGGACCAGGTCCACCGCCAGGCAGCAATGGCAGCTGGAAATGGATCCGGATGAAAGTTGGGAAATGAGCCGCATTAAAGCAAAGACAAAGATGACACGCTTCCCCAGACCACATGCAAAAACTGTTTCATTATGTGAGAGAGCTCCTCCGAGCTCATGCTCAAGGTCCCCTGGAGGATTTGCTAACAAGGGGGTCTTGTTTTGGGCCTGTGTGCGTCAATTAGACGTCCAGAGCTCGTGCTTGCATCCCGAATGAAGTAAGCGCGTAAATACATTTGGCAGACATTACGTACTGACATGCCAGCCATCTTTAATTAACTCGCTCGTTAACTGGACTAAAACCCTTTTGCATTTGGGTCTGTGCCAATATGATTACTTGCCAAGCTATCTATCTATCTATCTATCTATCTATCTATCTATCTATCTATCTATCTATCTATCTATCTATCTATCTATCTATCTATCTATCTATCTATCTATCTATCTATCTATCTATCTATCTATCTATCTATCTATCTATCTATCTATCTATCATGCGTAGCTAGCTAGAAAGCTAGCTAAACATCTATCTATCTATCTATCTATCTATCTATCTATCTATCTATCTATCTATCTATCTATCTATCTATCTATCTATCTATCTATCTATCTATCTATCTATCTATCTATCTATCTATCTATCTATCTATCTATCTATCTATCTATCTATCTATCATGCTTAGCTAGCTAGAAAGCTATCTATCTATCTATCTATCTATCTATCTATCTATCTATCTATCTATCTATCTATCTATCTATCTATCTATCTATCTATCTATCTATCTATCTATCTATCTATCTATCTATCATGCTTAGCTAGCTAGAAAGCTATCTAAACATCTATCTATCTATCTATCTA